>NW_024426774.1:30319716-30461920 GCF_017311325.1 Ursus maritimus | reverse complement strand
AGGGAAAGAGAAGTGCTGGGATGATTTCCTTGAGGAGATTGAAGAGATTGGGACACAGTGTACAAATAGAGGGATTGACTTTAGGGTCTAGGGTGGTTCTTCCTTAGGAACAGGAAGGAAGGCAACGTAAAGGGGATACAGATAAGTGGTGGATGAGATAGGAGCCTGTAGAATTCCCCACCCTGCCCCTTTTTTTAACTAATCATGAGGAAACAGACAAATCCAAATTGTGAGAATTTCTGCAAGATGACTGGCCTGAGCTCTTCCAAAAAGACAATGTCAGGTGAGAGAACTGTTCTAAATTAAGGGAGTTTGAAAAAAAGGATAGCTAAATATCATTTTTAATTAGATAACCAAAAAAATCTGGGGCGTCTGGGTGGCTTGGTCAGTTGAGTGTCTCTGCCTTTGGCTCAGGTCATGATCTCAGGATCCTGGGATCGAGCCCAGCATCAAGCTCCCTGCTCAGCGGAGAACCTGCTCTCCCCCTCCCTCTGCTCCTCGCCCCCCCCCACTTGTTCTTGCTCTCTCAAATAAATAAATAAAATCTTAAAAAAAAAAAAATCTATAGAGGACATGATTAAAGCAATTGGGAACTTTGACTATGGATTATATACTAAATGATACTGTATCAATATAAAATATCTTGTGAGTGAGAATAGTATTGTGGTTATGTAAGGTTATGTAAGAGTCTATCTCTGTACTTAGAAAATACATGCTGAAAAATTTAAGAGTGAATATGATCTCTGCATGATGCCTGCAGCATGCATTCAGGTGGTTCGGCAATGTATACATAAAGTAGAGAAGGGGCATATAACAGGCATGTACGCGTATAGAGAGAGAGAGGAAGGAAGAGATATGCATGTGTATATGCATGAATGTATGGCAAATGTTAACAATTGGTGAATCTAGGTAAAAGGTGTTTATTTCTATAGGTTTAAATTTTTTCAAAACAAAAAGTTAGCGATCTCTTTGCCTGGCTGGCTCAGTTCGTAGAGCAAGCCACTCTTGATCTCGGGGTTATAAGTTTGAGCCCCACGTTAGGTGTAGAGATTACTTTAAAACAAAATCCTAAAATGGACCCTCTAAAGTGTAGGTTCCATTTGTGTTTGTGTGCGTGTTTCATTATTGAGGAGCGCCTGGCTTGCTCAGTCGACAGAACACGCGATGCGCCTCTTAACGTCAGGGTCTGAGTTCAAGCCCCACAGTGGGCATGGAGCCTACTTTTAAAAAAAACAGAAAAAACTGTTAGAGGAAATGATAGACTTGGGGCAACATTTCTTTTCAGAAATTGTGGCTAAGTGGCTAAAACCACAATCGATTATATTTTCTCCTTTGCTACCCAGTGTTGCAAGTACAAATGTGTGGTTCTTTTCAAAGTCTCAATATTGTGAACTGAGATTTTAAACACAAAAAAAGTTTCTTCCATTTCCCAGATTTGTGAAAATTTATAATGAAACATGCCAAACGAACAAAAAATTTAGTGAATAATGTTAAACTTTAGAATTTATTATTGTTTAAAATATTAAAAAGAGTCCCTAAAAAAATCTAAAATCCAACAATGAAAGATTAGTGAAATAAATTCCAGTGTATCTATATCTATACGTAACCATTTAAAAATATGTTGTAGGAGAATATTTAATCTTAGAGAAATACCAGTTTTATTTTGATAAGGAAGTAAAGTAAATTATCAAAGATTATATATGCTGCATAATTTTATTTAAAAATATCTGTGGAAAGAATTGATGTGAATTAGGATGACTTCTGTTTTCTACTTTTCTCCAGTGAACATGTATTTATTTATTTTTTTGTAATCAGGAAATAATGATAATTTAGGTAAATATTTCAAAAGCCAGGCCTAATATTCACAAGTAAGATGAGACCCTTCGTTGTTTTCAGATTGGGTACTTAAAATAGAATGAAATAATACTTTGTATGTAACATATTTCTTTTGAAAGTCCTCTATTCCAGCAGGAGTCGTCATACCATTCATTTTTTCCGGAGGTTTCTTAAATTAGTGAAGCCAGATTTAATGATTAAGAATCTAATCAAGTTTTTTTTCAGCAGTTGCAGGATAATGAAGTCTGGTAAGTACTGTAGAAGACAGGGAATTCTTCACATTCATTGTTATCATTTGTAAGATACTTGACAGTACAGTGGGTATTGTATATACTTGGGGGCTGTGGGGAAAGTGTCAAGTTCTGGTCCCAGGTAAATGTGTCCTTTGCAGACCTAGCAACAGTAGCGTAAGGAAAGGAGAGGCACACCCCAGATGGAAGCCTGAAGCCAAAGTGCCCCTTCAGACCCTGCACATGACTTCTGAGAACCAAGAGAAAGTGAAAGCTCTTCTCCGGGACCTGCAAGAACAGGACACCGATGCCGGATCTGAGTAAATCATTTCATTTGAGTAAATCCGTGTATTAAGGAAGATGTATTGGCCGTGGGAAGGTCCTGTGTGTCTTGGGGAACACTTTTCAGTACTGATCCTATTGTGACAACATAATTAGTTGAAACTGAGCCAAGAGAAATACAAGAATAATTATTCAGCAGCAGTTTCAGAGTGAGTTTGTTTTGCAGTATCGGCAAGCAGTGCAGATTGGCTTTGCTGCTTTTTTTCCGAGGACAATGCTGAAACGGATTTGGTAATTGCTTTATCCACAGCCTTCCAGACAAGACCTTGGAGTGAACAAGTAGCAGCATTGTTGTAGGAGCAAATGTGGAGTTAACAGATGAAGTCTTAGGGGGTACACTTTCTCATAACCATCTGCCTAAGAGAAACAACTTTTACTCTTTTGATTGTTTTGCTTTGTGATTTCAATCAAGGAAGTCGGTTCATTGCATTTGCCACAATTTATGGTCCATCACGAATAGCTCCATCTCCATCTTACCTACAAATCTCTTTATCCGCCTTCGATTTAGGAAAGGTGGTTATGCAGCAAAGCAAAAAATTAGTGGTGATTTTTATGAATGAGGAGAGAGGATAGCCAGGGCTTCTGTGGTTAAGATACAGGCTCTGGGGTCAGACTGCCTTGGCTAAAATCTCTAGTTGCTCTTTACTGTGTAACCTTTGGCAATTACTAATCCTCTCTAAGTTTTAGTAGATTATCTGAAAAATGGAGATTCCAATAGTATCTGATTAAGGGTTAGTGGAAAGACTTTTAAAGAGGTAGAACATTTAAACACTTAACTTAATAGTACCTGGCATGTAATAAATGCCTGATAAGGATTAATTGCCAAGATATAAGTGAACAGATCAATAAAAGTTTAAATCAGTGACTGAAGAATAGTTAGGATCCTGTCCTTTGGCTCCTTGAACTTAATTCTTAGACTCTTGCTAAATTTTTCATTGAAGTACATGGAAATTAGTATCTAATATCTGAACATGTTACCTTTGTCAGAAGAGGCATTTCTGGGGAGGAGGAAGATGACGAGCCTGAGTGTGATGATGAACAGTACTGGTCTGCTGGACGAGAAGCTTCCCTTGTTCCTGACTGTGACCCTTTGGAATATGCTGGCTTGGGCCCAGTGGAGCCTCATAATCCAGAATTTACAGTCTCAACGTTTGCAGTGCAGAAACTTTCCAGGTGATTGCTTTCCACATTTATGGGAGCTAGGGGAGAACTGAAGAAACTGAAATCGTATGATAGACCCAACTACCCCTCCTCGAGTGCTTTCCTATTGTGTGGGTTGCGGCGGTGCCTGATCTATGTCTAACAGCCACTCTTTCAGAACAAGGTGATCAGGGAGTATTAGCAGAGATACTTTTTCAAAATACAGATCCTGCCTGTGTGTGGCTACAACTTCACATAAACATACGTAAATGAACTTCACTTTTGTGATTTGATACTACTTAACATTTTTTTGTCTCGTTTCACACTTGGTAGGTATGGTTTCAACACTGAACGCTGTCAGGCAGCCCTGAGGATGTGCGATGGAGATGTGGGGGCATCACTAGAACATCTGCTCACACAGTGTTTTTCAGAGACATTTGGGGAGAAGATGAAGATCTCTGAGACGGTTGCCCATGTAAGCTTGGATGAGTGTGTGGAACAGCGGCAGGAAGAGGCATTTGCTCTCAAGTCCATCTGTGGAGAGAAATTTATAGAAAGAATTCAGAACCGAGTCTGGACCATTGGATTAGAACTGGAGTATTTGACGAGTAAATTCTGCAAATCTAAGCAAAAGGAAAGTACCAAAAATACACAGGACACTACACTTGAAATCTGTAAATTTTACCTCAAAGGAAATTGTAAATTTGGATCAAGATGCAAATTCAAACATGAAGTGCCCCCAAATCAAATTGTCGGAAGAGCAGAAAGAATTGTGGATGATTCTCATCTTAATGCCCATGAAGATGCCTCTTTTTTATATGAACTTGAAATTCGATTTTCTAAAGACCACAAATACCCTTACCAAGCTCCCCTTGTGGCATTTTATTCCACCAATGAGAATCTACCTCTGGCTTGTCGTTTACATATTTCTGAGTTCCTTTACGGCAAGGCCTTGACATTTGCAGAAACTTCAGAACCTGTTGTATATTCTTTGATAACCCTTTTAGAGGAAGAAACAGAAATAGTCACTTTACTGACAAATACCCATCACAAGTACAGCGTCCCTCCTGTGAACTTTCTGCCGGTATCCTCCGGGACCAGAATCAATAATCCTGTCTGTCGTAAACCAGTGATTCCAAATAATTCTTTTGCTTCAAATCAAATTCCTGAAGGTATGTAAGGCCTTGATTCAAGCGTGGAGGGCTTTGTGGAGGGGGAGTTCAGAATGGTGGATTAAGGAAGTCAGCATTTCCAAGGGCTGCTCTCGGATTTCCTGGTGATCTTAGGCAAGTCATTCTCCTCAGTCCATGGGCAAAAGGGAATGAGAATCCCCTGAACTGTGGCCTGACTTTAATTGTAAGTCCCGGTTTTGTCGGCTCTCTGCGTTGAAAGTTTGTAGTGATGTATAAGTTTATTCAAGCTGCTGGGGGCTGGAAGAACTTTAAAGCATCTTCCTGGAAAATCTGTTTTGTTTAATTTGTTTTGGTTTCACATGTTTACTTCTGACGCTTTACATGGAGTGACTCTCAAATGAGTTTTTAGAGACATTTCCGTTTATATAGTACACTAGACCCCCAAAGTTCATTAGCACGGTGCTACCTTTATGAATCCTTAAGTCCTCAAATGAATGTTTGTGCACGCTTCTGGCTTTATCGAAATCCAGATTTGCTGTACAGATTCTTACGCCACAATTAAACTCCTTTTTTAGAGTTCATCAGAGAATTCTCTCTTGTTGCTATCGTTCTTTGAGAGAAACAGTTTTTATTATTTCACAACAGTTCTTAGGTAAACATCAATAAGTAGAGAACAACGAAACTGCATTGAGATAGGGATGGTGGACAGTTGGGTAGGTTACTCACTAGCCACTTGCTCCCAAATGGCAGCTTTTGGCATGTGGGTTTCAAATATATTCCTTGAGAAATGACAAATTGTGTGGCCTGGAGTTTTTTAAGTAACAGCTTTATTGAGATAAAATTTACATACCATAAAATTCACCCTTAATTTCAAAATGTACAGTTCAGTGAGTTTTTAGTATATTCATAGAGTTGTGCAACCTTGACCACTATCTAATTCCAGAACATTTTTATCAACCCTAAAAGAAACCCTATACTTAACTTAGTAGCGGTGAGTCCTTATTTCTCGCTTCCCTCAACCCCTGACAGCCATGAATCTACATTCTGTCTCTCTGCATTTGCCTATTCTGTATAATTCATAGAAATGGAATCATACAATATGCGGCTTTTGTGATTGGCTTCTTTCACTGAGCTTCATGTTTTCAAGGTTCGTTCATATTGTAGGATGTATCAATACTTCATTTTATTGCTGAGTAATATTCCATTATATGGACATGCCATATTTCGTTTATTGATTTATCATTTGATAGATATTTGAGTTGTTTTATGTCATGAGATTTTAGGAACGCTTGCAAATAGTTTGAAACTTTCAGTTAATTCCTTGAATGTAGAGAGTCTACAGAATTAACAAGGCGTGCTATGATTTTTTTCTTCTGTTTTTGTAATTTGGTTTGGCAATAGCCCCTTGTACTTGATTAAAGTTTATTTGAAAATGCATTTTAATTTCTTTAGCAGAAGTAGTTGTTTGAAAAGAATGAACCTGCTTTATTCAAGCTTTTAACTTTCTCTCCATCTTATGATTTTGTTGTTGTTGTTGTTACTTTATTAGATAGTGACTTTCCCCCTTTGCTAAAGAAAGGGCTCCATATCGAAAATGTTTCCTTTTATCCCCTTCAAGTTGAAAAAGAATCAGAACCCGAGGAGGAGACAGATGAGGATGAAGGTCCTGCACCAGTTATAGTGGAGAATGAAAGCTATGTGAACCTTAAGAAAAAGATTTCCAAAAGATATGACTGGCAGGCAAAATCAGTACATGCTGAAAATGCTAAAATCTGCAAGCAGTTCCGAATAAAACAGGTAGGGTATTCTGAGAGAATGGCTAGCATTGCCTCCCTAATGTACCCTAATGTATGGGTGAACGGATTAGGAATTAGGAAGCCTTGGCTACCCTCCCTAGTATACTTTTGGTTCTCTTTAACTCTGAGTGGTCAAAGTTCCTGCATGCCACAGCAAACTTGGTGCATGTTCTAGATAGTTCTGGAAAATCCAATGGCTGGTGGAAATGGAACACACGCATATATACCAAATATTCTCAGAATCATTTGGCTTTGGTACTGTAATAGACAATCTGGTGAGTGAAATGAAAATTAACACTGATTGACATTAGAAAAAAATAGTGTAGGAAAGAGAAGGATAAGGAGGGGCCCTTACCCCATTCAGAGAATCACAGGATAAATAACTTATCCAAGATCACATAGCTAGTAGGTGGCAACAGGGATTCAAATAAATTCTCAGTTCCTAAAGTCCATGCTGTTTTTTTCCCATTCACAAGAAGAATATTTCAAAAGAACCTATGAGTGAACTTTTAGGGCAGAGTTGGGTGTAGGACAAAAGGTTGCTTAACCAGTTTGGGGATTGGATTAGATGTGTCTAACGGTTCTTCTACTTGTCAAGTTCTGATTCTGATTTTTGACACAGTGCAATACCTGTAGAATGTCAAAGTGAATAGAAATTCATACCATAAATAAATAGTAAGATGGTAGAAACAAAAAATTCCACATTCAGTTTGATCAGTTTGTGTTCAGAGGTAACAAATGTATATGATAAAATTGTAGGCCAAAAATGATGTGTTAGTATAAATTTCTTATTCAAAAATACAACTTTAGTTTTAACATACACTTCAGTGTTTATTGGCCATTGGATGTCAGACTGTTACATCTATGTGATGCCTGGCCAAAAAGAACCCTTTCATGAGTGCTGTTACTGTTAGTGACTTTAGTAAAACTCTGATATTGTATAGAACTACGCTGTCCAATGTGGTAGCCCCTAGCCACATGTGGCTATTTAAATTTAAATTAATTAAACTTAAATAAAATTAAAATTCAGTTCCTCAGTAGCACTGGCCACATTTCCAGTGCTCATAGCTATATGTAGCCAGAGGTGTTTATATTGGTCGGTGCTATTACAGACATTTCCATTAACATGGGAAGTTTTGTTGGGTAGTGCTGATGCAGAGACTCCTGTTAGGAAGAGCTTGATAGTGCTAAGCAGGACGGCTTGTTTCTCTTATAAGATCTTGCAGTTTATTCAGATGTAGGAAAACCATAAAGATTTCAGTGCTTATTCCGGCTGGTTCTCTGAGCAGCCTTCTGACTGAAGTCATCAGCATCCAATCCTAACAAATCTGCAGTTTCTCTCTGAATAAATTATTGAAGAAAAGGGTGGGTGAAGCTATGGGATTCCACACTCGGAGCTTTGTGAAAGATGCTTCAAAGTCCCTAACTGATGGCTTATCTTTCATGTTATTAGGCTTCCAGACAGTTCCAGTCAATTCTACAAGAAAGACAATCACTCCCTGCTTGGGAAGAAAGAGAAACCATTCTTAAATTGTTGAGCGAGCACCAAGTGCTTGTTATAAGTGGTATGACTGGGTAAGAATGCAATTTATTTGTAATGCAGCTTTCATCCATGAATATGGTATGTCCCCTACCCAACCAGTTCTATTTGTAAAAAACTAGTAGCTGTTATAACTTGTGCTTTTTCTGGTCAGATATGAAATAATATTTCACAGACCCTAATATTGTAGATCTGCAGCCAACAGACCCAAGTTACAAAAAAACAAAAACAAAACTCAGAAATCCATCCAGAAGGGACACCTGGGTGGCTCAGTCAGTTAAGTATCTGCCTTCGGCCCAGGCCATGACCCCCGGGTCCTGGGATCGAGTCCCTCATTGGGCTCCTTGCTCAGCAGGGAGCCTGCTTCTCCTCCCTCTGCTTTCTGCTCCCCCTGCTCATGTTCTCAATCTGTTTCTCTCTCTGACAAATAAATAAATAAAATCTTTTTAAAAAAAAAAAAAGAAATCCATCCAGGAATTTATACACAT
This sequence comes from Ursus maritimus, assembly GCF_017311325.1. Classification (NCBI taxonomy): domain Eukaryota; kingdom Metazoa; phylum Chordata; class Mammalia; order Carnivora; family Ursidae; genus Ursus; species Ursus maritimus. The sequence continues at coordinate 30,453,415 of NW_024426774.1, read as the reverse complement.
TGTACACCTCTGCCTTGAGACAATTTTAAGGCAGAAGATCTAACTGGACACTTTTTTGGTAAGGTTTTTAAAAAATATTAATTTATTTGGGAGAGAGAGAGCACACGAGCGCAAAGTGTGAGGGATAGAGGGAGAGGGAGAGAACATCTTAAGCAGACTCTGCACTGAGCACAGAGTCCAACATGGGGCTCAGTCTCATGATTCTGAGATAAGAACCTGAGCTGAAACCAAGAGTTGGACACTTAACCGACTGCACCACCCAGGTGCCCCTTACTGAATGCTTTTAAGAGGCCCATTTTTTAATGCAAAGGATAGTTCCAAAATGTACGTACATACATACATATACATACATACATACATTTATGTATGTATTTATTTATTTATTTATTTTTAAAGATTTATTTATTTATTTGAGAGAGAGCGCACACATGTGCATGCACGCAAGCTGGGAGTGGGGCAGAGAGAGCAGGAGAGAGAATTCTCAAGCTAACTCCTCCCCACTGAGCACGGAGCCCGATGGGGGGTGCTCAATCCCAGGACCCTGTGATCATGACCTGAGCTGAAATCAAGAGCTGGCTGCTTAACCAGCTGAGCCACTCAGGTACCTCTCCAGAACATTTAACTTGGAAACTTTCATCTTCTAAATTTATTCTGATTTCCTTAGAGCTCTTATTTGTTCTTTTAAGAACAACTTAAGGCATATTATTTTTCCTGTTTCACACTTTTCATATGTTATCCAAATTTATTTAACAGAGACAGGTTGTAGGCTTAATTTAGTTCTATATTCAAAGGTATTCAACCTAATAATTACATTTGTGTCCAGACTCACTGATACAGTAATAGTTTGAGATCTTCCTGTTTCTTATCTTTTTAACCTCAGTCCACTTATAGCCAAATCGGTAAGATAATATATAAAATCATAAGAGAATACTACCATTTCTTTAGGATTCAAATACAGATGTATGTACATGTATATACATAGGAATGTACAAATACATTCCTAGAGGTGTTTATAGAACTTAATCTAATGTCTGCTCAATTGTACCAATTTTATAAATGATACTAAACTATTATATGAGTGTTCTGTTAATCCACGTGCAAATTCCTAGCAGTTACGAGCTGTAAGTAAAAAGTCAGTAGGTCCGTTTAGAAGATAATTGAAGCTGAACGAGTTTTATTATAATTAGCTTTCTCACTTCCCTCATTGCACATGGCTCTTTTTTTTTTTTTTTAAAGTTAACTAGCACTTGAAAACTCTCATTTTAGAACTTACTTGTTTTGACATACAGATGTGGGAAAACTACACAGATTCCTCAGTTTATTCTGGATGATTCTCTGAATGGGCCACCTGAGAAAGTGGCTAACATCATCTGTACTCAACCCCGACGAATCTCGGCCATATCTGTCGCTGAACGTGTTGCTAAAGAAAGGACAGAAAGAGTGGGTCTGACTGTGGGGTACCAGATCCGGCTAGAAAGTGTCAAGGTTTGTATACTCTGCTTATTTTCTGATAACAGAAATTTCGTTTTCAAATATAAAGGGTTCTTGGAGTCTGAACACTCGTGGGCAAGTTGAAATGCATACTTTAGGACGGCTGAAGACCTTTTAGAAATATTTTGGTATAAGAACTCTTTTTTGGGTACACTTCATTTCCTCTCTAAAGACCTTTTATTCTTCATTGGCAGAAATGATCTAGTAAGTGCTGTTTTACTCTTAAACCTGGGACTTAATCCACTTAACCAAATAAGGAAGGGAGAAATGCAGAATTGAGTTCACCACTCACTGTTGTTTTTATGTTTTATAATAATTTTTGAATGCTTTTTATGAATCTTAAACTTAAAATTTTGATAATAAATAGAAAAGCTTTTACTGTTGTTGCCGGCAAGAAGCTATGCATTTAGTGTGGTTTCATGTTAAATGCAACTCCTGATGTTTTCAAGATTCTTTGTCCCTATCCATTCAAAATGGCTTTGCCATATTGGCTTTGAAAGTGTTTCCTTTTTGCAAAAATTCCATGAATGCTTTCTCTGCCCTTTTCTGTGTAAGTCCTCAGCCACCAGACTGTTGTACTGCACCACGGGCGTGCTGCTGAGACGGCTGGAAGGAGACACAGCTCTCCAAGGAGTCACCCATATCATTGTTGATGAAGTTCATGAGAGGACAGAAGAAAGGTAAACCAAAGATTTTCTAAACAAATAGCCACGCACATAAAATGAAGACATGGCTGAAATAATTTTGTTCTGTTTCCAGTTCAATTTCGTAGAGCTAGAGAGGAAGTCCACAGAGACGGCCCAAGTTAGAGAAGAGGAACTGCTTTCCTGGTCTCCATGGTCTGGAATACTAGAACTGCTAGGAGGGTACATGTTCATCATTAGAAGAGTCATCTTGTTAGATGCACATCTTCTACTAGGAGATGCTTAACACGCTCCTGGGCCTCACACTGAGCTGGGCGCTGTACTTAGGAATAACAGGTGTAACGCATGCGTAGTTGATAGCTGGTCAGTGCTTCCTTCTTTGTTCATTTGGTCAGTCATTCAGTCCTGACTGTCATTCATATGTATATTGAGACTGTCTTAAGTGCCAAGTGATCTGTTAATTGCTGGGGATACTATAGCAAACAAGCATATGTGGTTCTCCTTTATCTCAGGGTCTGATAGGAAAAACAAATAATGAGCAAATAAATAAATAAAGACAAATTGGAGTCAGTACTCAGAAGGTATAAATAGGATGCTGTGTTTTGGGGAGAAAGAACCATGAGATGGTCAGAGCTGATCTTTCTCAAGAGATGGTGATTAAATTAAAAACAGAAGTATGAGAAGGCATCCCATGTGACAGATAGGAGCAAGGCCAGCGTTCGCAGACTCTGCGGTGAGAAAGGGCATCATGAGCCCAGAAACTGGAGGAAGGCCCTTGCAGCTGGTGTAGTAAGCGAGGGGAAAAGTAGCAGGTAGAAAAGGCAGGAGCCACATCTTCCTGGGCCTTGTATACCCTGGACAATAAAGCATTTAGAATTTATTTTAATGGAATTAGAAGTCGTTAAAGGTTGGGATATAAAATCAAAATCTCCAGTATTTTAAAAGGAAGGGCCAAGTAAATAGGTGGTATTAATCATAGTTTGTCATAGTTTGTGGGTCATGTTCTAGAACAACAACAACAAACTAATGGAGAAAACATACAGTCCTGAATAATTATGAGACTTTCCCCAAAAGGACTATACTATTATAAATATTCTGAGAAGAAACAAAGTCTAAGTAAAGTTAGTAGACTGACAGAGGAGGAGAAAATAGCTAATAGCAAAATTTTAAAAAGAAAAAAACAAATATGAAAAGAGTCTCCAACTATTGCCAATAAAAAGTTTTTAAAAACTGAACAGGGAAGACATATGACTAGAAGACTATTTGTTCAAAGAAATAAATACATTGATACACTAGTAAATAGGAAATATGAAGTAATTAGAAACTAAAGAAAAGCAGACTTGCATATGAAAAGAATAGATCAAAATAAAAAGAAAGAATTCCTAGAACACAACAATAGTAAATTTTATTTAATTTTTTTAAAGATTTTATTTACTAATTTGACAGAGAAAGAGTGCACAAGCAGGGGGAGTGGCAGAAGGGAGAGGGAGAAGTAGGCTCCCTGCCAAGCAGGGTGCCCGATGCGGGGCTCGATCCCAGGACCCTGAGATCATGACCTCTGAGCCAAAGCAGACGCTTAACTGACTGAGCCACCCAGGCATCCCGTAAATTTTACATGACTATACACAAAACACTGGGAATCTTTAAGGGTCAAATAATCTTTTTGTAGAGACTCCAGAAAACAGTGGGGAAAAAATAAATGGTAAATCATTTCATTTTGCAGGTAAATGTTCAAGTGAACGTTTGAAAGAAGAAAATTTTTTCAGTATATTCACTATACAATTGGAGGAGGAAATCAAATATAACATTAAACCAGACTAATAATATTTAAATGATTATATTATTAAAATACATTTAAAATTTTAGGGGAGATTATATCTAGTGTAATTTTGAATGTAAAGAATGGCTTTGGGTTTCATAACAATTTTTTTCCCCCAAATTCAGAGAAACTGAAGCGTAGTACTGGATCTGGCTTCTGAAGGCAGTCGTGTTCTTAAAAGGGAAAGATTTTTATAAAATTTAATGATTTGCAGAATATCAACAGTTAAAAATACAAAAATTTTTAACATCTGAATAAAAATAAGTTACACACTGCAGAAGGGAGATTCGGACATTTACAAATACCAATCTTTGGGAAAGGTTTACAAATTATAAGAAAAAGTAGAGGAATATTTGCTAGCCCAGATGGAAAACGACAAAAAACAGGAGTAAAATCCAGGAACCAAGATCAATAAAAATATAGACATGATTGAAGGTTGGATATAGGAAAGTTGTAGATGTGTTAGTTTAAAATTTTTAGTAAATTTCCTGATCATAGAGATAGTATGATTTTTCTAAATGTTTGGCAAGTATCAGATGTCCAGAAGAATAGTTTCTGTCCCCTGTATAGTAATTACCTGTTACAATTTTGATCTGTTTTCTTCTGGGAGTATATTAGGCGTTAGGGGAGAGATGTGGTAGGGAGAGATAGGTGTCTCTACAAACATTGGAGTTTGTGTGCTGCTTTTGATGTAACAGTTAACATAATAGCATGAGCTGTCTTTGAAGTTATTATTAATAATTGCATAAGGAGATTTTAAAGTATGGATGTACCATAAATTATTGAAGCATTTCCTAGTGTTATGTTATTTCCTTTTCCCTAAAAAAGAAAAAAATCATCAATGTAATTAAATTAGCTCATGAAATTAAAGAGAACTAAATAATATAAGAATACGCTCTCATGAAAAATTCAAGCAATACGGGGGGCGCCTGCCTGGCTCAGTTGGTGGAGCATGCAGCTCTTGGTCTTGGGGTCGAGAGTTTGAGCCCCACATTGGGCATGGGGCCTACAATTAATATATATATATATTTTCAAGCAATACAGATAAAATGGAAGTCCCCCGTCACACTTTCAAACCATTACCAGTCTCTTCCCCAGAGATTACTATGGTGATCAGACTGATGATATGTCCTTCTATACATTGACATATATGTTTACTTTGTTAGAAATAGGTACTTTTGTTTTCTGGCCTTTTTTTCTTACACAAATGATATGTTCATTTAGTAAGTCAGTGAATATTTATTGAGCACCTACTACATTCCAGACATTGTTCTAGATTACTTTTATTAGTGAACAAAAAAGACCAAAATCCTTGTCCTCATAGAGCTTATATTCTAATGGGTGAGCTCAACAATAAGAAAGATAAGTAAGTGAAATATAGTAAAATATTTTAAGCGCTAAGAAGAGAAAGGGTGATATGAGATGCAGGGGGAGCCTTTGAATTTTTAAATAGGGTGGCCGGGGAAGGCCTGGCTGAAAAGGTATCTTTGAGTAACGACTTGAAGGAAGTGAGGGAACTACCTGTGAATGAATGTGTGGGAGAATCGCGTTACTGGCCAATTAATAACATGTGCAGAGGACCTGAGGTACATGCTTCAAGGACGGCAAGGAGGACAGAGTGGCTGGAGCGAGTGCATAAGGGGAGAGCAGCAGGAGATGAGCGGTGGTGATGCAGATCCCGTCGGGTAGGGCCTAACTTGTTTGTGAGCACTTCAGTAAGTCATCAGAGGATTATGAGCAGAAGAGTGGCACAGTAAGATTTCTATTTGAATAGAATTGTGGGTCTGCTCTGTTGAGAATAGATTGCAAGGGGACAGGCTGGAGCAGGGGGACCAGTGAGGGTATTGCTTTTCTGCAGCACAAATTGTTTTATAACTTGGGTTTCTTTCACTATGTCTTACGGGTGTTTTCACGTCGGTATCTAAAGCTCTACCTTATTCCTTTTATCTGCCTCATGTTATTCCATAGAATGGGTGATTTTGTTGTAGTTAACCACTTCTTGGTGGATGGACATTTAAGTAGTTTCCATTGTTTTGCTATTATAAACAATGCGATTGTTTTGTTTTGAAATAATTGTACAAAGATACAATGCTTTGTATCTTCGTTATGTACATGCAGATATCAAGAAGTAGGATTACCAAATGCAGTGATAGATCCTGTTAGTGTTTGGATTGGTACTACACTGAATTTAGTTTATTTGGGAGATGTCTTTATAATTTTAAGTCTTTACATCTAGGATCATGACACATCTTTCGGAGATTTATAGTTTTTTTGGGTTTTTTTCACATAGGTCTTATACATTCATTGTTCAAAATACATCGAAAGTTGATCCCAGGGTTCTGGGATTGAGCCCCACATTGGGCTCCCTGCTCAGTGGGGAGCCTGCTTCTCCCTCCCCCTGCTTGTGCTCTCTCCCTCTCTATCTGTCAAATAAGTAAATAAAATCTTTTAAAAAATACATCAAAAGTTAATTCATTTTTATGAATTTGATCTTCAGGTGTTTCTTTTATTTCCTTTAGTGACTTCTTGCTGCTAGTCTTGAAGGACATTGTGTTGCAGAGACCAACTCTTCAAGTTATTCTAATGAGTGCAACTTTAAATGCTGAACTCTTTTCAGAATATTTCAGTTCCTGCCCGGTTATTACTATACCAGGTGATTAAAATGCATCCTTAAATATGCATTGTTCTAATAAGCAAATATAATTATTTTTAAAGTTCATTTGAGATACAAAATAACAGGTATTTATACCTATTTTCTAGAGAAGTGATTTGTTTATAACAAGCAAAATTATGACCATATAATGAAATAAATAAAGAAGTGACATTATATCCATTTGTTAAGAGATTTTAGTTTTATATATGCTTTCTTAAAAAGTCTAGGTTATTAGGATTTCTGGCATTCCATGTGTGTAACATCGAAGTGTGAGTTAATAATGGTAATCTGTCATAAAGAGGGAAGTTGTCTCTGTGTATAAGCATGTTGGTTCATTGCTGGATTCTTCTAACTTTCTGGGCGTTGTCTACTCTGGGAAAAAGTGAAGTTGAATAGTCTATGTCTCTTGGTGCTTTCCCAGTGTCATTGTGGGATTAATTTATCACCTTGGGCTTTGCTCTAACCTTCTGCAATTGATTGCCAAAGGGACAATTTGGTGACAATTTTGACGAATAATCGTACTATTTCTTCTGGTTGTTGAATGGTTCAGAGTTCCCTGAGGGGGAGAAGGGGAGGGTGGGAAAAGTGTAACAGATTTAAAAAAAGAGAGAGAGGTTTAAAAAAAGTCTTATTACTAAATGAGCATCTCTCTACCTATGCACTTCTGGGTTTGTTTTACGAGCTGGAATCTATCCCTTCTAATTTTGATCATTGAAAGTGTTTGTTTTCTTTTTTGGTATTTTTAAGACCACAGAACAACCATTCCTGTTGTGCCAAGCTTTGTTTTAAGAGAATTTTGCATATACCAACTATTTATTTCAAAATAGTTGAACAGGTATTCTGAGGCTTTTCTCTTTTATTTTCTTGTTCTTCTAGGTCGTACATTTCCTGTCGATCAGTTTTTTCTGGAAGATGCAATTGCTGTGACGAGGTAAGGAAGATACTAATGAAGGTTTGGTGAAAGCCTTTGAAAAGAGTTATCATTTGACCTCAGTGTGCAAGCATTTTAACAGATGTGTTCATTTTTCTTCTAATTTTTCTGCTTGAGCATTTTGTTTTCCCCTTTCAGCAAGTATTATACAAATTATTTGCAGTTCACAGACAGTATTGTATTTTGTCCATACTGACTGGAACCCTAATGTAAACTGTAGGCTTTGGGTGTTCATGATGTACCACTGGACGTTCATCAGTTACAGCAATGATACCACTCTGGTGGGGGGTTATTGATAACGAGGGAGGCTTTGCATATGTAGGGAGCGGGGGGTATCAGGAAATCGCTATACCTTCTGCTGAAGTCTATTAAAAAAATGATGAAGGAACAAATATATGGAAAATTTAATAAGAAAGAAAAAGACCAATTCGGCAGGTAGACTGCCAGTCCTTCTACTTACTAGGGGCGTCTCGCTGGCCCAGTTGGAGGAGCATGTGACTCTTGATCTCAGGGTTGTGAGTTTGAGCACATTGGGTATAGAGATTACTTAAAATAAAGAATTAAAAAAAAAAATCCTTCTGCTTACTAACTGACATTGATAAGTAGCTTAATCTCTCTGTGACTCAGTTTCATCATACATAAAATGGTGATATTATTAAATAGCTGCTTCACAAGGTTGTTATGAGGATTAATTAATTAGTTAATTCTTGGAGTTAGTAGCTGCAGAGTGCGTAGAACTGTGCCTGGCGCAGAGCTAAATGCTTTATAAATGTTAGCTGGTATCATCGTCATCATGCAAGCCTCTGGGAGCGTGCTGTATAGTGTGAGTGTTAAGATGTCTGTAATTTCAGTACTGGGTAGAAAATGGTCATTTCCATTGGATACAAACATTTTTCTCCTTTGAAAGCCCTGATTCCTCTTCCCACTCTTCAGCCTTGAAGACTCCCTGTGGTTTTATCCTTGCACTATTTCTTCTCACTGTAAAACTCTTTCATCCCTCTGTTAGACTCATGTGATTTCAGATGTCACCTCTGTGCCAAGAATTCCCAGATCATTATCTTCATTCCAGACCTCTGAGTTCCAGAAGTAAAGTACCCTTGATGTCTGGCACCTGAATTCAATTCAGAATTGTTCTCCTTCCCCCTGCTCCTTCCATTTCTAAGAAGCCCCACTCCTAGCTCTGTTTATTTAATGGTACAATATTCTCAAGCTAAAAACCCCAAACCAGTGGCTCTCAAATATTAGTGTGCAATAAGCATATGTAGGGAGCTTATTACAACTGTTATTCTCCGGGCCCCATCCCACTTCCGTGGAATGTGAATCTCTGGGGAAATTAATCTTTCAACTAGTTTCCCGGTCTTTATTCTCTCACTTTCAAACTCAGACTCATTGCCTCAATCTCACTGCCGCCAGAATGATCTTGAGACAGAACTAAAATCATTCCAGTGTGTCCCCTCCCAGAAATAGGGCCCAGCCAGCGGAACCCTGGACTGGTGGAAGAGCAGCACATGGGTTGGGCAGAAACAGAGCAACATTATGCAGAACGAGCATGTAAATCGGTGAACATTTTCATTTCTCGCCAGCAGACCCACATACACACAGACCCATTCCTTTTTTTTTTTTTTAAGATTTTATTTATTTATTTGACAGAGATAGAGACAGCCAGCGAGAGAGGGAACACAAGCAGGGGGAGTGGGAGAGGAAGAAGCAGGCTCACAGCAGAGGAGCCTGATGTGGGGCTCGATCCCACAACGCCGGGATCACGCCCTGAGCCAAAGGCAGACACTTAAGCACTGTGCCACCCAGGCGCCCCCACGGACCCATTCCTTTGTCTTCCTTCCTCAGGTATGTGTTACAGGACGGGAGCCCATATATGCGCTCCACGAAGCAGATGACAAAGGAGAAGCTGAAAGCAAGGCGCAGCAGAACTGCCTTTGAAGAAGTAGAGGAAGACCTGAGGCTCTCTCTTCACCTCCAGCCCCAGGATTCGGTCAGAGACGCAGTGCCAGATCAGCAGTTAGATTTCAAGCAGCTCCTGGCCCGCTATAAAGGTAATGCGTTTCCTGGGGGAATGTTACATTTATGCCGAAGGTAACTAGTTCTTTCCCCCATGGTGATCCAGAGGAACAACAACGTGGCTCTTATCTCATAGCTACATTGTCTTAATCCATCAGAACAACCTTCGACTTAGAAAAATAGCAGTTCCAAAAAGGAAAAAAAAGAAAAATAGCAGTTCCAACACATGTTGGATGTAATTGTTACTGTATTTACCAGGTTTTTTTCTGATTATAAAAAATGTGTTTATTATAGAAAAATTGGGAAATAGTGAAATATAAATGTATTCTTGAGTATTTTATAACTTTTTATTTTGATATGATTGCAAATTCAAAATTAAAGGTGGCAGGACTATCCAGTGAACTCGCCTGTATCCTCCACCCCAGTTCACCGATTATTAATATTTGGCTTCATTTGCTTTATCATTTGCTCTGTGCACATGTATATATTTCTTTCCTGAACCTTTTGAGTAAGTTGCAGATACAATGTCCCCTAATCCCTAATATTTTAATATGTATTTCTTCAAAGCATAAACACCAGACATGATCAAAATGAAGATATTTAACTGATATAATACTATTATTTGATCCATAGTCAAAATTCTGATTTTGCCAATTATCTAAAAGTGTTCTTTATTTCTGTTTTTTTCTGGTCCAGAATCCAACCCACAATTACATATTGCATTTGTTGTTATGTGTCTTTAGTTTCTTTTCGTCTGGAAAAACTCGCCAGCCTGTATTTTTCTTTTAAGATCTTGACATTTTTTTGGAGTTTGGGCCAGTTATTTTGTAGAATGTCCCTCCATTTGGTTTTGTCTTTGGAGTCTCCCCAAGAGTATGCTGTTTGTTTTTAAAAGAGCTCAGGTGCATAGTACAGCCCAAAGAACTGTATCCTTCACTAGGCCTCAGATAAATTAGGAGGAGAGTGGAAACCCTAACCTAAAAGTCTGTGACTAGACCTCAGGGGTTGTTGGTGAAGCCATTAAAATCACATGTATTTTTCAGGGAAAATCCAGAACTTTTGTCCTTTTCTCAAAGGAACCTAAAGGTTAGAGTCACTCTCGTGAGGATGTTGGTGAAGGCTGTGGTCTCTGTCCATTGATTTCCCTGGCATCTGGTCTGACCCATGACTTGATTGAATCTGGAAGGGCTTTTTAAAGTGTATTTGACTTTGAATTTTGTTTCTAGGATTTAAATTGTCAATAAAATGTGTGATGGATAAAAGAGGGGAAGGAAGAAAGGAAAACGTGGCCGATCTGGGCCTTTCCAGCAGGGTCAGGTGCCTGTTATGAGTCATTGTTCAAGCAAAAAGTGCTCCTAGTAAGCATGTATTTTCTGAGAGACTGAAAGAAAACAATTCATTTTGGTGCATAAATGTGAATGTGTATGTCATTAAATCAGGAAACTCACCTAGTTCACAGGATCATTGTCTTTAATAAGGTATAATTATCCTTCTGATTTTTTACCTTTCTTTCAGGGGTTAGCAAATCGGTCATCAAAACAATGTCCATCATGGATTTCGAAAAGGTGAATCTTGAATTAATAGAGGCCTTGTTAGAGTGGATTGTAGATGGAAAGCACTCCTACCCTCCAGGTAACCACTTCTTGTCTTCGTTTGTGTGTAAGACGGCAAAAGGGAAGGCAGCTCACTCACTGAGATATAGTGGGTGCTGTGGGGGCGGCCTCCCTTCCTGGAGCCCTCCCTCGCCCCCACCCTTGCTTTTTCACCCCCCAATTGCGTATAATGTTGCTTGTTAGGCTTTTCAGGGGGAGATTTTACATTTTATTTTTTGAGGCTCACCCATTCCTTGTTGCTCAGCGTTCTCTTCTTCCCGCTGAACAAAAAGATGCCAACAATACAAAGTACAAAAAGCAGAAAGCTGAAAAGAAGGCCTGGGCGAGCCACATAGTAAACACTCAGCCCAGGCTAAATGGGAGTCTGGTAATGCGTGTTTGAATCCCGTGAAGACTTTGCACATGGAGGTCACAGGGCAGGGGGGTTAAAAGAACCGGCTTTGGGGTCTGATAAACTTCCAGCTCTGCTGCTCAGGAATGTGTAGTCTCAGATGGAGTCCTTATCCTTGCTCTGCCTCAGTTTCCTTGTTTGTGAAATGATGACAATCATAATTCCTCTGACATACAGCTATTTTTAGGATTAAAAGAAACCATATGTAGGGGGCACCTGGCTGGCTCAGTGTGTGGACCATGTGACTCTTGATCTTGGGATTGTGAGTTTGAGCCCCGTGTTGGGTATAGAGATTACTTAAAAATAAAATCTTAAAAAAAAAAAAAAAAGAAAGAAAGAAACCATATGTAAAGCACTTAGCATAGTGCCTGGCATCTAGTTAATGCCCAGTAGATGGTAACGTTGTAATTATAACATACATCATCATTATTATTGCTGCGATCACTGTTACTACTGCTGCTGCCGTGACCCAGAGCAGTCCCTGCTTTCCCCTTACTCACTGTCTTCCCATCCCAGTGGCCTTCTTAACCTCACTTGCAGTCCTTTATCCCCCAGATCTTCTCATAACTAAACCTTCCTGTCACTCAGGTTTCTGTCAAATATCTTCTCTTTAGAGAAGTCTTCTCTGACCACCCTATCTGTTTTCTCACCCCTCACCCCTTGCTTTGTCATGATATCCAAAAGTGATTTTCATTTTCATTATAGCACTTCACAATATCCAGAGTTATAATTCTGCTTACTGACAGTTTCCTTCAATAGAATGCAAACTCCTTAAGAATAGGATTTATCCTGCCCCACTGTGTTCCTCAGACCCCAGGACGACACCTGGAATATTTAGGTACAGAGTAAATAATTGTCACATGAACAGACGCAGCCACTGTCGGGTGATCGTAAATTAAGCAATTCCATGATGTGCTCCCTGCAAAGTGCTTTAGAGACGTGGGAATGGCTGCCCTCCTCTGCTTAGACTGTAATCGATCATTGTGTGATATTTTCTAAAGAGATGTATGAGCCACGTGAAAGGCTTAAAGTGCCTTGTTTGTTATCTCTTGGCAAGTAGTCAGTGTTGGCTAATGCATTATCACTGGGCTGAATGTCTTGTTTCTCCCAGAGGAAAAGATGATTTTTGAAAAACATCAGGCACAGCAGACAAAAAGAACTGTTAGAAAATTACCTGAATTCAAAGCAGATTAAATGTATTAAGTAGGGACTCTGATATGTTTGTGAATATTAAAGATATCCCTGATACAGGGGCGCCTGGCTGGCTCAGTCGGTAAAGCATGTGACTCCTGATCTGGGGGTTGTGAGTTCAAGCCTCAGGTTGGGTGTAGAGCTTACTTTATTTAAAAAATAATAATAATAAAGTTATCCCCAATACAGGTGGTCAAGCTGTGAGGGCAGAGCAGATCAGGAGACACATAAAAATATAGACAAAAATTTTTTCCCATCCATCTAGATTATTTACCACTATTTTTTTTTTTTTTTTTTAACATTTGATTTATTTATGGGGTGCCTGGGTGGCACAAGCGACTGACTCTTAGTTTCACTTCAGGTCGTGATGTCAGGGTTGTGACATGGAGCATCTCAAATAAATAAATAAAATCTTTTAAAAAATGCATTTATTTATTTTAAAGAGAGAGCATGGAGAGGGTGGGGGTAGGACAAAGGGAGAGGGAGAGAGAAACCTAAGCAGACTCCCTGCTGAGCACAGACCCTATCCCAGGGCTGAGATCACAACCCCGAGATCGTGACCTGAGCCAAAACCAAGAGTCGGACGCTTAACCAACTGTGCCACCCAGGTGCCCCTATTTTACCCCTCTTAAATGTTGTGGTATTTTAGTAGAGAGGAACATGGAATGTGTAATGGAAAGAGCATGGGTCTGGTGCCCGAAACCTTAGGTTTGTGTCTAAGCCCCACTTTTACTAACTGTCACCTGGCCAAGTTACTGAGTCACTTTAAAGGTACTAATAACCTTAATGGGTGGTTGTGAGGATCAAATGAGATAGTGTATGTAAACGTGCCTTATATACTATGAAGTGTTGAAACTAACCCTCAAAGATGTCTCTTGCCTCCTTCAGGGTTCCTTTTTGTAATAATTTAGTTTCCTTATTTACTTAGTGGGGAGAATAACTGTGATAAATAATAGGTCTTATGTTCCTTGTAGGCAGATCTTTGGTTTCTATTTCATTGTACCTAGCACAGAGCTGACATAGACACCCAATAAATATCTGTGGGATTAAAGGAGGGGCTAGTGAAGATGGTGTCAGTTTCTTCTCCGAATAAAGCACAAAAGAAGGTAACTTGCTGAGTGCCCACTCTTGGCACAGAAGTATTCTATAATTAGTTATCACTGCTTATTTTCTTTAATGTAAAATTTAAAAGCCCATTAATTGTTAATATGACGTGGTTAATGTGCTGCCTCTCCAACATATATCCGAATTTAGGTTATCAGGTTGGCCAGCCAATTGTATTTTCTTTTTCTCATTTCCAGTAAAATGTTTATGGATTTTATTTACTAATAGAAGAGTATTCCTGTCTTACAAGATTAGAAGGATAACTCTTCCTAGAAACAATGTCAGTGCCCAGTGCACTGAAGAAGTATGTTTAAAGAGCTTTGCGAATGATTCTTATGTAACTTGAGGTATTACATTTTTCTATACTTCAGTTTTTCCTCTTGTAGAAAGATAATACCCCATTCATTTTGCAGTTAAGTCAGAAAATGTATGAAAAACAGTGCTATCCATTTAAACCCCTAGGGACTTTACAAAGAAAATTGATAGTGAAAAAAATCTCAGATTATTACATTTTTAAAATTTAAAACAGTTCCCTAGTCCATATTAGTTTTTCCTTTTTTGTGTCTATCACATTGATTGTTTTTATGTACCCAGGTGCTATACTTGTATTTTTACCGGGACTAGCAGAAATCAAAATGCTATATGAACAGCTACAGTCTAATTCTCTTTTCAACAACAGACGCAGTCATCGGTAAGTTAATTGCTTTCCATATCCTTAATCATTTGTTGCAGTGACATGCAAAGATGAATAACCAGAACTCTCTCTGACAGCCATCACCCTCTTTAGACCCTGGTGTCACTCCTCAAGAATATGTTTGTTTATGCCAGCTGGAAGTAGAGAAACCTATTTGTTCCAGGGAATCAATCATTCCCATTCCATTAAATAAAAATATTTCTCTTCACTTAGCATAGTGACTCAGCAAAATTGCATGTAATTTCAGTTGCCACATACGGGGGACGGAAGAAGCCAGCGTAAGTAACAACAAAGAAATGCTGCCATTTGAGAAAAAAGTAATTTGTAACAGTTTCTTTTCCAGTAGCAAGACCTGTGTTTTCACATCTAAGGGGACAAGTACTGAAGAGAGGAACACTCCCTAGAAATACAAGAATGAAGTCTTAGCATACATCACTGTCTCTCATTCCTGGGCTTAAAGATAGGGGAAAAATGACTCTCTGCTGTCAGTGTGCTCTAGGCTCGTTACTTGTAGGATATCAACAATATAGTCTTCTTGAATATTTACTACTGAGTCACACTCCAGTTTTCCCCAAGGTGCTACAAGGTTTCTAGTTCATAGAACAGAGTACGTGTTCTGGAAGACTCAGAAGGAACCTTCCCATTTAGAAGAGCTGGACCCTGAGGGCAGGTTGTAGAGAAGCTGCTGATACTTGGAGTCCTGTTGTTAATTTTAATAGAAATTCACCCACCATTAATCCAGTTTCAGCCTTTTGTGCTAGAACACTAAATGTGCTTCTGTTTCCTTTCAGATGTGTGGTTCACCCACTTCATTCATCTTTATCCAGTGAAGAGCAGCAGGTGGTGTTTGTAAAACCCCCTGTGGGTGTAACCAAGATTATAATTTCCACCAACATTGCGGAGACATCCATAACCATTGACGATGTTGTCTATGTCATCGATTCTGGGAAAATGAAAGAGAAGAGGTATTCTCTTCCGGCGCTGCCAGAGGAGGGCTAATGAGGTCTCAGGGAGCGTGCCATGTCCGCGACTGACGCTCTTGAGCCACACAGGTTTTTATGAAAACTGTGTGGGTGTATGTGAGTGATTCTGTACCGGGACCATAGTCTCAAAGTCCAATGGAGGTGGAAAGTTTCAGGTTTTACCTTAGAAGTAATTATTTTTCCTCTCTTTTTTTTTATATGCTTTACATGTGCTTGAATGAAAATCGGTGATCTAGGTGGCGATGGGTGTGTTAATTAGTTTGACTGCGGTAACCGCTTCACGGTGCGCACATATATCAAAACGTCACATTGTACACCTTAAGTATATACGGTTTTTATTTGTCAAATAAATACCAAAAAAAGAAAAAGTTGCATAAAGGACTGTATGTGATTCACCAGCATTTGATGCCACTGAAATCGCACTCTGTGCTCCCAGCAGGGACTGAACTATCCTAGAACACACAGGACACTGTGCCTTCCGTGGCGGTAAGGTAGTGCATCTATTCTGTCCATGCTAAGTAGGGTCTTAGCCATGTTTTTATAAAATCATTCCTTTTTCCGTTTTCTTTTTCTCTGTAGATATGACGCCAGTAAAGGGATGGAAAGCCTAGAGGATACTTTTGTCTCTCAAGCCAATGCTCTGCAGAGAAAAGGTCGAGCGGGCCGTGTTGCCTCTGGGGTCTGCTTCCACTTATTCACCAGCCATCACTTCCATCACCAGCTGTTAAAGCAGCAGCTACCAGAGATACAGAGAGTGCCGTTGGAGCAGCTGTGTCTGAGGTACACCTTGATCTCTGTGTTCTGCCTTCTGGAAGGTCTACATGGTTCTCACCCTAAGTTCCCTGTTTTCTTCTTAGTAGAAAACGTTTTGCTGAGAGTGGACGTGGATGAACTTACTCATTTGCAAAGGAAGAGCTCTTCAGTGTTGCCTTTCCCATTCGTTGTAACTTTTTGCACATGAAGATCTCTTACATTGCAAAGAATGGCCCTAAAATAGAGCTTAAGAATGCATTTGTAATCAGGAAAATAATCTAACTTATCAGGAAATTTCTGCTAGGGGCAACACCAATATTAAATCATCAAAGGTAAAAAAATCTACAGCCTCATTATCAGAGCAAAGTGAACAAAAGCAACTTGAAAAACACCCTCATTTACCTGATGAACAAACAAGAACAAATATCATAAAATAGGATTTAATGAAAGAGTGATTGAACTCAGTGTTACTGAAGCTGGGCCACCTTTGGTTCAACCTTTCTGAAAATGTGCTTGGTGTATGTAAGAACTCACACTAGCCATGCCCTCTCACCCAGTCACTGCATTGAGGGAGTATGCCCATAAAATAATAAAAAGTTCCTTGTACAAAGATGTTATAGCTCTCCTTTTATCCAGCTGTATATTTTAAAAGCCTTCCCATTTGCCAAGGGTTGAGCTAAGCACTAGAGACATGTAGGAATCAAGACCCAGGCCCCACTTTTAAGTGTCCACGATCAGGTCTTAAGAAGTTGGGCAAGCAGTTGCCTCGAACTAACGTAGTAACAGTGCAAATGAAGAGGAGCGAAGGGACTTGAGAAAGCTTTGGAAGTTGAGTGACCCATGAGGGAGGATGAGAGGGAAAATGTAATTACATAGTACATATGATTTAAAAACAGCTCAGGGGCGCCTGGGTGGCTCAGTCAGTTGGGCGTCTGACTCTTGATTTCAACTCAGATCATGATCTCGGGTGGGAAAATGGAGCCCTGCTCCGGGCTCTATGCTCAGCTCAGAGTCTGCTTAAGATTCTCTCACTCTCTCCCTCTGCCCCTCACCCCCCAAAAGAAAAAGTATTTAAACTAGCATTGTCTGGCTTATGAAAGCATATGTCTGGGAAATTATCAGCTATTTTCTTTCAAGAAAGAAGCTTTCTCCTCTGTGTCATCTCTCCAGAAATAAAATGGAAAAATTACTATTTTGTTTTCTTTTTGTAGAATTAAAATTTTAGAGATGTTTAGCACTCACAATCTCCAGTCTGTGTTCTCTCGGCTCATTGAGCCGCCGCACACTGACTCTCTCCGCGCCTCAAAAATACGATTACGAGACTTAGGAGCATTAACTCCAGATGAAAAGCTGACCCCCCTAGGGTATCACTTGGCCTCTCTGCCCGTGGATGTGAGAATCGGCAAACTGATGCTGTTTGGGTCTATCTTCCGCTGTCTGGATCCTGCCCTCACCATTGCTGCCAGTTTGGCTTTTAAGTCTCCTTTTGTAAGTAAACAACATTCATCTAAACTGGAGTCCATAGATCTCTAAGGGGACCATGGGGGCTTCAGGGTTATGTGAGCCTCCCCACACATTTTCTTGTGAGGATGATATATGGGAAATCTTAGGTCATGATGTCTATAACTTTTGTCTGATCCTCAGAGAAATCCATACCTCAAATAAAGATTAAGAACTAAAGATCCAACTTATTGAAATAATCTAAATGTGCTTTTTATTGTATCTGCTCCATCCTTGCTCACTAAAGAAAAATCAGAAAATGCGAGCAAGCAAAAGTACCCCAGCATGATTTTAGAAGACAGTAAATACATTGGACCACTTTTTTTTAAACAGCTTTATTGAAATATAATTCGCCCGTTTAAATTATACATTCAGTAAATTTTAGTTTATGTGGTCCTCGTCATGGTCAGTTTTAGAACATTTTTATTAACTCATAAAGAAACCCCTTAGCAGTCACTCCCTTTTTCCGCCTCTAATCCCTCATCTGCTGCAGTGCTAGGCAACCACCAGTTTGCTTTCTGTCTTCATAGATTTACCTCTTCCAGACATTTCCTGTTAATGAAATAATATAATTTATGGTCTTTTGTGACTGGCTTCTTCACTTAGCATAGTGCTTTTATGGTGCATCTTTGTACAGTATAATCAGTACTTGGTTCCTTTGCCAAGTGATATTCCTTTGTGTGGACATACCACATTTTGTTTATCCGTTCAGCTCTGGATGAACATTTGGGATTGTTTCCACCTTTGCCAGTAAACATTCACGTACAAGTTTTTATGCAGACATATGTTTTCATTTGTCTTAGGTATATACCTAGGAATAAAAGTACTGGATCAAATATTAGCTCTATATTTAACTTTCTCAAGAAGTTCTAGTTCTTTTTCCAGAGTAGCTGCACATTACATTCCACCAGCCTTTTATCAGGGTTGCAGTTTCTCCCCATCTTCACCAACACTTATTATTATCTGACTTTTTTACTATAATCCTGGGGGTGTGAATTTGTAGTTTCGACTTGTATTTCTCTAATGGCTAATGATAGTAAACATCTTTTCATTTGCCTATTTGCCATTTGTATATCTTCTTTCAAGAAATGTCTATTCAGATCCTTTGCCCGTTTTTTAATTGGGTTATTCATCTTTTTATGATTGATTTGCAAGAGTTGTTTATATATTCTGGATACAGGTCCCTTATGAGAAATATGATCTGCTAATATTTTCTCCCATTCTGTGGGTTACCTTTTTCACTTTCTTGATATGTCCTTTGAAACACAAACGTTTTAAATTTTGATGAAATCCAGTTTATCCAGTTTTTTCTTCCTTGAGTTTCCATTGTCATAGTTAAGAATCCCCCCCTCCAAAAAAAGAGACTCCATTGCCAAAATGGCTGAAGGGGAGTAGAAGATACAGGCTTCCAGTTAGTCATGGGAATAAAAGGCACAGCATAAAGAATATAGTCAACGATATTGTAATAGTGTTATATGATGACAGATGATAGCTACACTTGTGGTGAGCACAGCATAATGTATCAATTATTGACTTGTCAAATTGCTGTGTTGTATACCTGAAACTAATGTAGCATTGTGTGTCAACTACACTCAAAAAAAATCCATTGCCAGATCCAAAGTTATGAAGATTTGTCCCATTTATCCCTATGTTTTTTTGTAAGTTTTATAATTTTATTTTTATTTATTTTTTTTAGTGGGGAGAAAGGGCAGAGGGAGAGGGAGAATCTTAAGCAGACTCCGCGCTCAGCGCGGAGCCCGACATGGAGCTCGATCTCACAACCCTGAGATCATGACCTGAGCTGAAATCAAGAGTTGGACACCAGCTGACAGAGCCACCCAGGTGCCCCATAAGAGTTTTATAGTTTTTGCTCTTACGTTATGGTCTTTGGTCTGTTTTGAGTTAATTTTTGTAAATGGCATAGGTAAGAGTCCAGTTTCATTCTTTTGCATATGACTGTTCAGTTGTCCCAGTACCATTTGTTGAAAAGACTGTTCTTTCACCATTGAATGGTCTTGGTATTCTTGTCAAAAATCACGAGGCGCCTGGCTGGCTGGTCCATGGAGCATGCAACTCTTGATCTTGGGGTTGTAAGTTCAAGCCCCACGCTGGGTGTAGAGATTATTTAAAAATAAAATCTTGAAGAAAAAAAAAAAAAAGGAAGGAAGAAAGAAAGAAACCTCAGGTAAAATGTGCCCTTCGAACCTGGTTTTCCTCATTTAGGTGTCTCCCTGGGATAAAAAAGAGGAAGCTAACCAGAAAAAGCTAGAATTTGCATTTGCAAACAGCGACTATCTGGCTCTTCTACAAGCATATAAGGTAAGTATATAACTTAATAGCTGAAGTGTATTACCAAAATTGGCACTAAAGAGTAAGTTCACTTTTATTTTCTCCAAAATTTAGGGATGGCAGCTGAGTATGAAAGAAGGAATGCGTGCAAGTTACAATTACTGCAGACAGAACTTCTTGTCTGGAAGGGTTCTTCAGGTGAGTTGTTTCTGTGACAGCTTGTTTTCATTTGTTTTTCTGTTGTAGCCACGCTCCAGAGGGTGTTGCAATCTTGTCTCCCTTGTCCTGCCTCGACATTGGAAGTGTCACTTCCGGAATATGCTTGGCTTTACCAGCTGTGTAAAGCACACTTCTGTTTTACATCCTCTGACATGAGGCCTTCTGCACTGAGCCTTTCAACTGACCCACTTTTCCTCTCTTCAGTGAATCTGTGTTTACTTATGTGGAGGTTAGGAGAATATAGACTCTGTGACGATTACTGCTTACCGGAAGTCAGTTTTTTCAGTAATTCTACCAGGCATTCTTAACCTGGATCCGTAAACCCCTGAAATTATATGAAAATCATATGCTTATACATATGTGCTTTATTCTGGAGAGAGGGACCATAGCAGTAGTCCTGTTCTCAGAGCAGTCTGTGACCATCATCAAGCTCCTTACGTTCTCCACAAAACCAGAAAATGAGTCCTGAACCAGGCTTTGTTAATTGTCCTTACGTCCATCAGAGGCTGAGATGTCAGTAATGAGAGCACAAGAAAGAGAAGGTTTCTTACTTTCTGGGCCATAGTGGACAGGGCTCTGTCCTCTGTTGTGACAGTGTTGTACGTGCCTTTCCAAAGTGGTAGGAGAAGCCAGAATAATGGTGGTACACATCTTGGCAAGCATCTGTTTTACTCAGAGATTTTCAGGCTGGGGAAGGGGAAGTAGCTTTGTTTTCGTATTAAAAGATGTCCTGGAGTAGAAGACAATTAATGTCCTTAGTGCTTACCACTACCTGACATTTTTTTATTTATCTCTCTATCCCAGAAGCTCCTTCAGAGCAGAGGCCTTACCGATTTGTTCAACACTGTATCCCCGTGCTTAGCACACAGCTGACGCTCAGTAAAGATTCACTGAAGAAATGCAGAAGTGAATGAATTTGGTTATTTAAAATGAAGTAAGAGACTTCAGAAGCATCCCACTGTTGGCCTGCCTTCTCCCCTGCCTCGAGGTGCACTGCAGTGAGGCATCGCAAGGGGACACGGGCTCTAGCTTTGTTCCAAGGACACCGAAAGCAGTAATTTTCAATCCTGGCTGCACATTAGATTCACCTGAGGAGGCTTAACAAAATAAATGAGTAAAAATTCCCAGGTTCCACCCCAGGCCAGTTACATCTGATCTCTGTGGATGGGGCCAGAGCATCTGTTTGTGGTCGTCGTCGGGCGCACCGGGGGATTCTAGTATGCAGCCAGGGTCGACAACCACTGTTATATGGAAGGTGCACTAATAGAAATGTCCTCAAGTCATTAATATTTAAGTATAAAATGACGTTTCTTTCAGATTACATTTCTTATGTAATGTATTCATTTTCTTCGGGATGTATATACGTTTTGCCCTGATATAGAAGGTCCATCAGAGTTCCCCTTCTCACTAGAGATATTAAGATTTATTAAGATATCAATTAAAACCTTGTCATGATAGAGAAGTCCTAGCTATATTTTGCCATGTTATCCATGGGTACGTGAGACATTTCAAGAAAATACTTAAGCTGTCATCAAGAGGCAGGATTTCTTGGCTCTCAGTTCCTTTGACTGTCCTTATCTCCTTCCCTATCATCTGATACACAGCCTCTATTTGAACGGTGACCAGAAGAGAAAGGGGTCTGTTCTTTTCTTTTTTTTTTTTTTTTTTTTAAGATTTTATTTATTTATGTGACAGAGAGACAGCCAGCGAGAGAGGGAACACAAGCAGGGGGAGTGGGAGAGGAAGAAGCAGGCTCATAGCAGAGGAGCCTGATGTGGGGCTCGATCCCACAACGCTGGGATCACGCCCTGAGCCAAAGGCAGACGCTTAACCGCTGTGCCACCCAGGCGCCCCATGTTCTTTTCTTTCTCACTCTTGTGCTCAGCGACACAAAGGGGTGTCTAAATCTAAACCACTTAATAATGTCCTTATTCCTAGGAAAAGATGTGAGCCAGAGAGATCACAAGGTAGTAGGAAGTAAGTTCTGAGCTGGGTGTTCTGCATCCATTGAGAGAGAACACTAACCACTCTAGGCTCCAGTGAGGAACTAAGGGGACCTGAGCAGAAATGTAAGTAGGAAAAACTAGACAATGTCACAGCACCTTGAGTTGGGGGTCCAAAGTAAACTGTATTTTTTGCTGTCGGAAGAATTGCCAGGAAACTCAGACCTATCCCAATTCCAATGAATGTGTTTTTTAAAAATGTGATTTAGAGTTAAATAAATGATCCTTAGGTTTTCTAAAATTGGTTGAATTTCTGTCTAACTCTTTCACTCTATCTCCTGGTTTGTCAAAGTAAAAAGTACCCTTCTGGAAATGACCAGACAAGACAATCTTCATACCTCTTTGGTGAACCTGTATGAGCCTCACTACTGTCCACTGAAGTAAAGACTCTGCACTCACCTGTGATTTGCTGCTGCCCAGACTTAAAGATTTTTTTCCATTTCTTTCAGGAAATGGCCAGCCTCAAACGACAGTTCACTGAACTGTTATCAGATATAGGCTTTGTAAAGGAGGGACTCAGAGCAAGGGAAATTGAGAAAAGGGCCCATGGAGGAGATGGTATTTTGGATGCCACAGGAGAAGAGGTAAAGAATGTGTGGTTAGTTCTTTTATTTCTCTTTAATTAGCACATGGATAGTATATTAACTCACTTAATTTTTCACTTAAGCCCTCTGAGCAGTGGGCTTAGTGACATTCTTGATTTTCTTTCCACAAATAAGTGTCAGGTAACACTTCTAAAAACAGAAGGGTTTTTCTGTTCATTGTTGCTACTATTTTTTTTTAATTTCACACTGGTTTCTTTTTTTTTTTTTTTAATTTATTTATTAGAGAGAGAGAGCACAAGCGGGAGGGGCAGAGGGAGAGCAACTCAGAAATTAAATGGACAAGGGAGACTCCACATTGAGCACAGAGCCCGATGCAGGGCTCGATCTCACCACCCTGAGATCACCGCCTGAGTTGAAACCAAGAGTCGGATGCGTAACCAACTGCGCCATCCAGACGCCCCCACACCAGTTCTTGATAAGCCTATAAGAGGTGAAATAGATGTTTCAGTAATGTTTTCTTAAATCACACCAGCCTTTTTGCAACCAAGGACAGCTTTTTTATATGACGACAGGAGGAACGCTTCTTCAGGACAAACCCGATGCTGCTCTGTTCTCAGTGCAGTTAGTACTTCCCGCAGATCGGGAGCATCTCGTGAGCCAGAATCTCTGTCCGCTGACCCTTAGGAACACTGGCTTTGTAACTGCTCTGCAGAGACCCAGAGTCACTGTGGGCTTCTTGGAGTGGGTCCTGTGTGAATACGATCCAGTAGACTTATTTTTCACTTACAAAGAAGGAATTTTTCTAGCAAAAAGATAGAAATTTGGTGTTTTAGTTTTGTTTTAAGATAGAAATCAGGTGAAAAATGATGGTAAATTCCAGGGTACAGACAGAAGTAGCCACATTACTTGTAAGATCAATGCTGTCTTTCTCTTATAGGCAAACTCAAATGCCGAGAACCCCAAGCTGATATCAGCAATGCTGTGTGCTGCTCTTTATCCAAATGTAGTGCAGGTAACAAAACATCTTTCCTGGGTCCTCCCACTTCTTGTTCGATTTGTAGCCAAGGGACGTAAGTTAAGACATATACGTTAATTGTCTTTTTAAAGAGATATGTATGAACACACACAGAGCCTTTTAAACTTTGTATACATTTCTAATCCTTCAGTTCCCCAAATCTGTTCAGATACCTTGTTCAAGAACACATTTATTGTATAAAATGAGGTGCCTTTTTAATCCTTCTGACATATTATGACATTCTAGAAATTTAAATGGACATAAATGCCACCCTGCCAGGTAACCTGTGCATAACTAGCCTTCTATATTAGATAGAAGCTTGATTCTACTACAGTTTCCCTTATGGCCTCTGCTCTGGACTACACTTAGATAAGAACAAAATCAAACAAGCCAGGGCTCTGCCATGGGACCACCTGTGGCCAGCCTTCTGGAAAACCCTCCTATATGTGCTGTTGGACTTTTACCTAAGTTTTAATTATCCAGTCCTTGTCAAACTTAGAAAGACTATGAATTTGTCAGAGTGCTAAATTGTTTCTCATTTAACATTTTGTTAAATGCTCGGTTGACATCTGCTGATGAATTTCTGGCACATTTTCTGCTCAATACTAGCATGCTTTTCAAACCATTTGAAATTTTAAAAAATCATTTGAAGCATAAGTATGGAGACAGAAGAAAAAACTCAAGGATTGGGAAGAATAAATAGGCAGAGCATAGACAATTTTTAGGGCAATGAAAAAGCTCTGTATGATACCATCGTAATAGATGCACGTCGTTATACATTTGCACAAACCCGTGGAATGTACACCACCGAGAGCGAACCCAAAAGGTAAACTATGGGCTTTGGGTCATTATGATGTGACGCAAGTTTTTAAAAATTGTAATACTGGTGCTGTCAGAAGCCCCCCACAATGAACCCTCTCACTCTTAGTGGGAGTATAAATTGATACACCCATTCTAGATTTCATTTCTGAGGACTTACTGATTAGGAAATAATTGCATGTTTGCATAAAGATACAGCTAGGAAAATGTTCATTCTAGCTCTGTTTATAATTGCAAACAATCTAAAGTACCAGTAATAGGGAATTTGTTAGTTAAATTATTATAGATCCTTATAAGGAGTTGTAGCCATTTAGAATTATGTTTTAAGAAAATATTGAACAACATGGAAAGATGTTCTAAGTGTATTAAGTTTAAAAAGTAGATTGTAGAAAATGATCCTACATTAGTTTCACTACGTGTATGCTTTTATTTATATGTTTATAGTTTTCTTTGCTTCTGTATATAAACAAATCTAGCACTGCAAACTAAAATATTTATCAAATACAGTGCTAGTTATCTCTTAATCATGTGATCACAGGATATCTTTATTTTCTTCCTTTTTCCTAATATGTTACTTTCTACAGTAACCATGTATTATTTTTGCAAAACATATATATATATATAATATATATAAAATTCATATGTATGTATATGTGCACATAAACTTTTTCTTTTCAAATGAAATAATGTGTTTATTCATATCATTTTTTCCCTCTTTTGGAAAGAAATGCATTTGGAAAAATCAGATTAGGATTGAAGCAGATTCCTGCCGCACTGTTACTGGCTGGATCTCTGCAGCTGAGAGTCGGAGCAGACCTCCAGTAGCAACGTCCGCCCACCCCCATGGGGCTAGTGTACTAGTCTCCCGCAGCTGCTGCACCTCACCCACACTTCTTGGTGGTTCAAAAAAAGAAAGAAAAGGGGGGAAAGTATGCTTACACTGCTTTCAAAAGGAAACAGGGAAGAAACAGCAAAAGCATTCAGACAAGACTGGTTTCGTGCCAAGGGATGCTTCCTATCATGGAAATATATATATGTATATATATGTACACACACACATACATATATATACACACTTTTTTTTTTCCCCAAATACCTGTTGTTTAGGTGAAAAGCCCAGAAGGGAAATTTCAGAAGACCAGTACCGGAGCTGTCAGAATGCAACCCAAATCAGATGAGTTGAAGTTTGTCACCAAGAACGATGGATATGTGCACATTCACCCTTCCTCGGTGAACTATCAGGTCGGAATGGTGGGGTACACCTATATTTACATATGGCAGGTCTTACCGGGAGCAGCACAGTCCCTTCGAGTCAGCCAAACCTTCTATCATTCTCTGTCCCCAGCAACACCACTGACTTGGGGATGGTTGAATAAGCATGAACAGACTAGAAATTGGACCATTTGGGGAAAGACTATTTCCATTTTAAGAAAATTCTGGGTTCCAAAAAAATGCTCAAACCTGCTCTCAGTTGTAAAATGGTCTCTTTGCAGTGGTGATTTAAGAAGTCAGGGTGTAACTGCCTCACTAAATGTGTGCCCTAAAGGGGAATGAGCTGTACTTGCCGATGGCACTTCCTCGGTGCTCCTTCCTCCTGCAACTGCCGGGCTCTGCTCCCGCTGCTCCGCTCAACTCACCACAGGTTACACGTCACCTCCTAGCTGTCAAACCCAGAGAACACCCCCTGGTCCTCCCCAGCCTTGACTGTTGCGTAGTGTTTGACACTCCTAACCTCCCGTCCTCCTGCAACTAGCTTTGATGTGGTTTTGCTCCTGAAATGCCATTTTCTTCTCTCTCTCTCTCTCTCTGATCATCCCCCGACACCTCTTTGACTAGTGCCTCGTCCTTTGCTTTCAAATAGTGGTTCTGTCCTTAGTCCCCCTTTTCCCGCTACAGGGCACTTACTCTTCCCGAACCACCGGAGTACAGCACTGTGGTTCCAACTGCCCCTGCGTGCTGTCACAGAGCCCCAGATCTCTCTCTCTGGCCTGGGTTTTTTCTGAGCTCTCCTGCTGGAGATATCAGCCAAATGCCTGCCAGTCACCTCAGACTCATTACCTTCCACTTCCCTCTTCTCTTCCCGTGTTCCCTGTCTTGCTGAATGGCACCAGGCCAAGCAGACCCTGTGCTCACAGAGACCCTGCCACTCTTCTCCTTACTCCAGTCCATTGGACCCCAGGTCCTAGCAGTTGCACCTTCCGACACTCTTGGATGGGCCTACTCCTCTTCTCCCCACCATCCCTTCCTCAGTTCAAACCCCAACTTCTGTCTCCTGCCAAAAGTGCTATCACTTTCAGTCCTTTCTTTCCAACCTTTATGGTACAGCTGCCAGAATTAACTTTGCAAAACACACATTCGGTCACGTCATTCCCTGGCTTGGAACGCTTCATACATGGAGTCTCCTGCACACGCTCCTGGGACCCTGCGTGCCTGGCCCCTCCTGTACCATGTCCACCGCCGCTCTTCCCGTGGTCCTTCTGTGTGCCATGACGTGGACACACTTCCTCAGGACCTGGAATGGCGTTCTCATTCTCAGCAGGCTCCTAACCTTCAAGCTTCCATGAAGAAGCTCTCCCTCAAAGTTGCTCTTTACTTCCGGTCCTGCCATTGTGTGGCATGCATTTTATCCACTGTTGTGCTTATCACTTTATTTTATGGTTTATGGTACATCTCCTTCGTGGAATTGTGAAATTCCTAACGACAGGAATTGTATGGTATGCATTTTTATATTCTCGACATCTAGCAGGGCCCCCAGCTGAAAGCAGATGCTCAGTAAAACTTGGAGGGGAGATGGAGCAAAAGAGGACAGGAGGATGGAGGAAGAGAATTTGAAGTGTTAGGGCTGGTCAGCCCCCTGCAACTACCGAGTAACATGGCAGCCAAGCATGAATAGGGTCTCCTTAAGCCCAAAGAATTTGAGGACCAGAAGGTCATCTGGTCTCTCGGCTGCACACGTACTTAGGAGCTAGAGGTCTGAGTTAGCTCCACTCCTCCTCTTCTGAGTTTACCATGACATTCATGCAATGAATCCAAATTATTCATGCATCCATTCAGTATCTACTAGCGACTTCTCCGTGCCCAGCACTGTTGTGGGCCATGGAGGACAGTGGATGAACTAGACAGACAAGGTCTGTGTCCTCAGGGAGCTTCTGTTCTGCTGAGGAAGACAGGCGAGAAATAAGTAAACAGATAATCTCAGGTTAGTGACAAATGCTATCAAGAAAAATAAAAGAGGGGCACCTGGGTGGCACAGCGGTTAAGCGTCTGCCTTCGGCTCAGGGCGTGATCCCGGCGTGATGGGATCGAGCCCCACATCAGGCTCTTCTGCTATGAGCCTGCTTCTTCCTCTCCCACTCCTCCTGCTTGTGTTCCCTCTCTCGCTGGCTGTCTCTATCTCTGTCGAATAAATAAATAAAATCTTTAAAAAAAAAAAAAGAAAGAAAAATAAAAGAATAAGAGAGGTTGAGAGTGACAGGAGAGGGGCCGTTTTGTCGAGAGTGGTCAGGGAAGAACTCTCTGAGGAGAAAACAACTGAGCAGATCCTAAATGCTGTGAAGGGCGAGCCACGGAGATATCTAAGGAGAGAACATTCCAGCACAGGAAATGAGACAGGAGCACATTGGCGTGCTCCAGGAGACGCAGGCCAGCGGCGGGACAGGCAGAGTGGGATGACGAGGTGCCAGAGGAGCAGCTGTGCTGGGACAAGCAGGCAGGGCCGGACTGTGTGGGACCTTACGGGCCTGGGACAAGCAGGCAGGGCCGGACTGTGTGGGACCTTACAGGCCACGCTAAGGATTTGAGATTTTATTCTTAGGAAGTCGTGGCAGCGGTCTGTGCCTGTCGGAGATGCTCTGAGCTGAGGCGGTAGCTGTCACAGTGGGGAGAATATGTCAGTTCATTATGTGTTTTGAAAATAGAACCGACAGGACCCAGCGATAATTGCGATGGAGCGAGGGGAAAGAGCAGCTGAGGGTGGCTTCTAAATGTGGGACGTGCGCGGCGAGGGGCTGGGAACATCATGCACTGAGCGGGAAGGGAATACCGGAAGGAGGGGAAAATCAAGAATTGCTTTGAACGTAAGTCTGAGATGCTTATTAGATATCCAGAGTGAGACGTCAAGAAGGCGATTGCACGTAGAAGCCTGGCGTCGGGGGCAGGTACCAGCTGGGGAGAATCTGGGGAGTCGCTCATGGACAGGCGGTACTTCGATCCGTGGAATGGGGGGAGTTCCCCTTCGGCTGCCAGTGTCATCATCTGAGGTTTTCTGTTCCAGGTCAGACACTTTGACAGCCCCTACCTGGTGTACCACGAAAAGATCAAAACTAGCCGGGTATTCATCCGAGACTGCAGCATGGTGTCCGTGTACCCGCTGGTCTTGTTCGGGGGAGGCCAAGTGAGCGTACAGCTTCAGAGAGGGGAGTTCATTGTGTCCTTGGATGATGGTTGGATCCGTTTTGCGGCTGCGTCCCATCAGGTAAGGGCTAGCGGGCCTGTCTGTGAGGCGCGGGCCCTGAGGGGCTTGAATGCTGTCAAGTAGCGGGCGTTCCTTTGGGGCGAGGACAACAGAGCTGAGGAAGAGTGAACAACGAGAGGGACAGTGGGACACGGAGAACGATCTGGAGGGAGGCCAGGGCTGGGTGCTCAGTGAGAGACTGAGAAGTGCACGGGGAGGGGAGCCCAGGATGGGCTGGTGTGAAGGGTTTGGGACAGAAGCCGTGAGTGAGATGCTGGACCTTCCTGATTGTTATACAAATAACACATGTTCACCGAAGAAAAATCAGAAACTATAGATGAGCAAAAATAAATAAAAATCACCCTGATTCTACCACTACCATTAAGGGGGGAAAAAAAGAAAGTAATGTGTCTGAATTATTTTACTCTCAGGTCTCATGTATTCATTATTGCAATATCTGCAGAAACATTAAAGGGGGAGTATATGTTTAGGAAATAAAAATTCATTTTAACATTTGCATCTGGTAGAAAGGTGGCAAAAGCAGAAACAGCAACTCAAACATTAAAGAGAATTTATTGGCACATTTAACTGTAAAGTCTAAAGCAGCACAGTCCAATAAAAATATGTGAGCCATATATGTAATTTCAATTTTTCTAGCAGCCACATATAAAAAATAGGTGAAATTAATCTTAATTTTATTTAACTTAATACAGCTAAAAAGTTTTAATTTCAATATGTAATCAGTATAAGAATTTATTGAGATATTTTATATTTTTTTATATTAAATCTTTAAAACCTGGGGTGTATTTTACACTCACAGCACATCTGTTTGGACTGACCATTATATTAACCACGTGGCTGCTGTATTGCATGGAACAGGTCAAGAAGGCCAGGCAGGGTTGATTTAATTCAGCAGCTCAAGGACAACAAAAGCTTGGCTGACTTCATGGTAGCAGGATGGCTGCCATAGCTCCAGGCCTCACATCTGTGCAGCAGCATACTGTCCAAGAAGGGAGACAAGGAACTTCCTCTCCTAAACCAATTTCTGTGACCAAAGGACCATCATATACTCTAAGGCCCAGATGCTTGGAGCCATTTCACTTTGGCAAAGCTCATGGAATAAGCCTGTCTGAGTTAGGTCAGGTGCAAACTGCATGGTTGTCAAATGATGGGGAGCAGCAGACCATGTTGGGAAGACATCTCCAAAGCCCACTACACATCAGCATACGAAAATGCCGTAAAAAATGTGGAGGTATTTCTTCCTGTGAAAGCATCAAATGTATCCCCAAACTACAGATTTTTCGGTTTAATATCCAGCATTTTTAATTCTCCATTTTCCTGCGTCTCCTCTTGGAGCAAATTGTGAAAGTTGACCAAGCTTTAATATGCAGAACCCTCCATAGAAGCCATTCTTCCAGATTTAATCTTTTCTTTAAATGAGATGCGATAGGGGAGCCTCTTTATAATAGATTCCGTTTATTATATTGCAGAGCTGACATTGAGTGGATGTTCTTACAGCTGCATCAAGAAATTCGAGAAGCCCTTTTAGAATAAAAATGTGTTTAGTTTCTCACCCCCCCCCCGCATGGCGTTAAAATTACTACCAGAAATCTAGAACAGTGATAATCATCAGTGGGACATTTCCTTTAATAACCTTTCCTCCCCTGTTGCCCCAGTCACTGCTCACATTGCAACTTTCATTTTAGGTGGCTGAATTAGTAAAGGAACTCCGTTGCGAACTTGACCAGCTCCTCCAGGATAAGATTAAAAACCCAAGCATAGACCTGTGTACATGTCCTCGAGGATCCCGGATCATCAGCATGATTGTGAAACTTGTCACCACACAATAAAGTCTTAGGAGAGTGCTTGCTACTCCCCTGCTTCTTGCTCACCTGGGAAATAACAGCAGCATCTCTACCTCCAACCAAGCTCTGTGCTTGGGGCCGCCCTGGGGAAGGAGCCCAGGGCGGGCACTGCGCAGTCAGCGGAGGCACCACACACCCTTAGGGAGGTTTCCCAGGCTGAGTATTTCTAACAGAACAAGATCACTCCCGGCACAATTCGGAGTGTCCGTGTGAGGCAGTCTAAAAACCAGCTTGCCTGTCTTTTTCTCTGTGACTATCCTGGAATGGATGAAATTCACCTCATAATACAAAAGTGAATGTTTAATACAATTCTGTTTTAATCTATGTATTTTTTTTCTCCTGCTTTTTTACTGGGGTGAGATAGGAGCATGAGAAATACTGAATGCTTTTTTCTATCATAAAGGCTATTCTGAAAGAAGTTAGAACAGAGAGGCACAAAAAAAATCATGTGAGCAAGAAAAATTAAAATTTCATTTTAGGCTGTTGGCTACAAAGTAAACTTAAACTTGATCTGTGAGGGATTTTTATTTTTACTCATTAAAGGTCAGCCTGAAAACACAAACTCGAAGAGCTCTTATTTGTCATTAAAATGCAAGCTGGTTTTAGCCTTACCATTCTTATTCTTAAAAGCAGAACAGTCTACATGTCTTCGTTCTGTTTTCGGTTTTCCGTTTAGGAATCTTTGCTCTCTCTTAGGAACACGCCCAGATCTAATGGCCACCTTTCACATTACCCAACGGGGAGCTGGATGGTGTTCTCAGGGCGGACTTGGCACAGTCGAAGTAGAGAAGGTTGCCACGCTAGTGTCGGATTTACAGCCATAGAAGTATCTTCCAGGAGGCTGCTTATTTTCAGCCGCCACTTAGGTGAATGGGGAGCTAGCATTTTGAAAAACTGTCAGTACATTTACATTTTCTCTGGACATTTATCCGTGTGGCCAGGAAGCATCCCGAAGAGCTGAGTAGAAGAAATATTCTTATGCTTGTCCGGCGCTCAGGTGGAGTCACTGCAGATTCCGTACTATAGATAGAATCCGAACTAATCAGCCAAACCCCCTCCGTGAAGGGGGTTCACTTTTCAAGGTATTATTTCAGTTAAATTTTCAGAAAACCTCCTAGACTGTCCAGAACGGTCATTATCAGGCGTGTTGAAGCTGTGGCGCACTTGAAGAGCCTCGACTCTAAGCAGTATTTTTAAAGGCATTAATTCATGTCATCACTTTAAATAAAAGAACACGCATATGCATAGCAGCCCCAGGATTCAAGCTCTGACTTGCTGCTGGAACAAGGCTCACCTTACAGAACTGCTCAGGAGAAATGAAGGAGGTCACAACTAACGCTCCAGAACATTTTCTTTAACCAGTGTTGACTCGGTGCTATCGTGGAGCTCATGCGGGCTGCCCGAGCTGGAGCCATCTGCCCAAGCAAACCTCAGCTTTCCACGCAGGTTTGCAGCAGAGTATACAGTGGGGCGGTAAATACCAGAACTTTCCATCCAGAGTGCTGAGGAATCGCGCCCCTCCGGCAAGTTACCCTTGGGCTGGTTACTTGCAGCCACATACAAACGCACAACTCCTCCCACAGAGGTGCCAGAATGTGGAAAAGATCGGGAAGCCTTGACTGAAGACACTGAGGCAGAAAATCCTGCCCACCAAAACTAAACTTCTTAAGCCCCCGTCATCAAAATTATGAAGTAAATGAAACAGGATTACTTCTTCACAATTGAAGATCAGAATGCAGTATAGCCTTTCAAGGTGGAACCGGATTTCTCAGGCCCAGCAAGATGGCCAGCGTTTAATGTTCATTTTATGGAGAATTCTGGAAATGTTTCTTAAGTATTTGTTTTACTGGAATCTAGCTGGGAAGCGATATTGGTAAAGTACTTGCTACAAAATTAGTCTGCATCAGGGTTTTGTAGTCTGTCTATGGGGAGTGCTCAGGAAGTGAGAATAGGTGAACATTCTTGCAGAGGTGGTCGTAGGTTGGCAAAGCATTCGCTTTGTCTTCTTCCTCCTCGAGTTCCGTATCTGCATGTTACAATTCAGTCTCCCTGACAAGTAATGAACTTTGGTCTTCATCCTCCCATTCTGTTATTGGAGCAGTTTAACGAGTACACCAAAGCACACAGCCTGTGGCTCTGTAGGCATAGGGTAAATATTCTTTTTCCTTTCTAGGCAATGGTTTGAATATGTCCCTATGAGGTTATCATAAAATAAAACCTTGTGAAAGTACTTTGTAAAATTAAAATGTAGCAAATGGAAGCAAATTGGGACTGAGGGTGTGGTTTTCAGACGCGGCCCAGGCTGGCTTTTTGAGAGCAGCCCTGCTGTGTTTCTCAGTTGCTGGGCTGAGCTGGGGAGCTCAGGCGTCATACCTGCAGTGTGTCTTGTGGGTGTCACCTAGTTGCCACATAAAATGAGGATCCCTGGGGGCAGCAGAATTATGCTCACACTGCCATTATGCTTAAACAAGCCTAGGCAGACACTGGCTCTTTCCTTCCAAGTCATGCTAGAATTAAGCAGAATTCCTAAGGCTTATTTTCTCCCAAATGCAAGGGGAAAGTTTGCTTAAAATATTTAGCCAGTTAATAAATGCAAGATGGGCTACTGTTTTCAGAAGGTAGATCTTAGGGCGCCTGGGTGGCTCAGTCGGTTGAGCGTCTGCCTTTGGCTCAGGCCCTGGTCCCGGGGTCCTGGGATCGAGTCCGGCATTGGGCTCCCTGCTCAGTGGGGAGCCTGCTTCTCCCTCTCCGTCTGCTCTCCCCTGCTTGTGCTTATTACCTCTCTCTCTGTGTCAAATAAATAAAATCTTAAAAAAAAAAAAGTTAGATCTTGATCATGAAACTGTGTTACTCGATACTTGAGTACTCACAGTACAGTGCCTCAGGGGGAACACTGTAGAAACAGCTAGTACCATGTATTGTCACAGCAATAGCTTCAGACTGTTCCAGAGTGACAGGCTTCTTCCATGTCTTTTTAAGCCTCACACTTGTAAAGCTGTGTAATGACTGTGTAAACCATTAACCATGATAAGTCATTTCCAGGAGAGACTTTTTTCTTGCCATTTCTAAGTTATCACCCCCAAAACCATGTATCAAAGAGATTGGTCTTAAATAGGACTTACAGCCAGTCACTAATCCTTAAGGTGCTTTAAAATCTTAGCTGTCTTAATAATTTGCTTTGTCAAAAAGCAGAGAAAGAGTTGTGTTGGAGAATCACTCACCTGATGTCTGAGCCATCAGGAATGAGTGACCTCGGTATTTCAGAAAGCTACAGGACAGCAGCCCAAACATGAGCTTGTTCCCACAGACGGCTCAGCCTGTGCCCCATCTTTGCCCAACGGGGGCCATGCTGGAGTCTACTCCTGAGTCAGTTCCAGCCCAGCTAACTGAGAAAATAAGCCAGGACACAGGCCCCAGTGAGAGAGATAGGAAGAGGATGGCTTAGGATCCATTTACTGGATTTCTCCACCTCTATTTCAGCCTTTTAGGAAAGAAACAGATTGCAACAAAAGACAGTATGAGGGGTTTGTTGGAAAAGGCAACTTCCCAGGGGCGTTTCAGTGGCTCAGGTCACCATCTCGATATCGGACTCCGAGCTCAGTGTGGTCAGCTTGAGATTCTCTCTCTCCCTCTCCCTCTGCCTACCCCCCCCCCCACTCCAGCTCATGGGCTTTCTGTCTCTCTCTCTCTCAGTAAGTATATACATAAATAAATTCTTTTTTTTATAAAAAGGCAACTTTTTATCTGTGTTTAGGATGATGACCCTGACATTACAAATACAATATTCCTAAATATGGTATAATAATGTATTTAATAAGCATTTTCAACGGCAGCATTTCAAACAGTGAGGATTTTTGGTATTATTATTCCTTATGCAGAAAAATACAGTCACTGCTACCTCCTGCAACCTAGGTTTTGATGAAAATGGCCTGAAGGAGTTAATTTTCCAAGTTGAATGAGCTTATTATTAAGGGGAGACTATCCATGGCCGATTTTCTTCTACAATGATTCAAGACGGGATAACATAGCCAAAAACACTCACTTACTTCCCGAGAGTCCCCTTTTAATAAGTTTTGCCTCATTCCATCTGTACAAGTGTATTAAAACAGAAGCATGTGTTAACCATTCAAGTAAGACTTTGTCCATAGAGGTTGATTATAATACAGGATCTCGTCACATACAAAGACTCTAAAGAAGTTTCCTCACAGGGGAAAAATGTATATTTTGCTTGTTTTAAACCCATGGCTCTCAAGTGGAGGCAGTTTTGCCCACCAGGGGACATTTGGCAATATCTGGAGATGCCGGCACACCTGAGTGGGTTTGGGGTGTGCTCCTGGCACCTAGCGGTTAGAAGCCAGAGATGCTGCCGAATGTCCTACAAGGCACAAGATCCTCCTCGAACAAAAAATTGTCCAATTCAAAATGTAGTAGCACCACGGTGGAGAAAACCTATTGAAACAAAATGAGATCGATGACTACTTAAAAAGTCTAGCTGTTAGTTACTAATCAGATATAAAGTATGCCCACAGTTGTCTCTGAACATTATATCCAAATCAACTCTAATAAACATGTACTGTGTGAATAAGAGCTTATGAGTCCATCATATTGTTACCAAAATGCAGAGTACTTAAGAATTTGAGGAAATTATGTGTACAAATGGGAAAAGCCATGCACAGATGAGTAGGGATATATTTACTTTATTATTTTTTTTAAAGATTTTATTTATTTATTTGACAGAGAGAGAGACAGCCAGCGAGAGAGGGAACACAAGCAGGGGGAGTGGGAGAGGAAGAAGCAGGCTCATAGCGGAGGAGCCTGATGTGGGGCTCGATCCCACAACGCCGGGATCATGCCCTGAGCCAAAGGCAGGCGCTTAACCGCTGTGCCACCGAGGCCCTCGGGATATATTTACTTTAAAAACATGTTCTACCATTAAATTTCATTTTTGTAGAAATCACTTATTTTGAAAATGTGAAAATAAGTTAAAACATGTGTTTTGAAAGTACAATTTGTATGTGACACTAATACTGCTAACGTTTTCCACTGCAAAACTCAAGTTCTCCCACTTAGGCCCACATTAAGATGTCTGAAATACACACACCCTTACTTTATCTTTCTTTGAACAGAGTCCAACCTAGTAGACTTTGGCCAATATGGTATAACACAAATAGGATTTTAAGAAGGGGGATGGGAGTATATAGCTCTATTAGGTAGATAACTGTAAAATGTTGAAATCTAACATGAAGCTTAATTAGGAACTATAATTTCTAGGCTCAGTAACCTTTCTCCTATTGTTTGCACTGAAAAAAAAAAATCAGTTTGTTTTAGGACTTGATTATTAGCAAGATTACCAGACTGAAAGTCAAAGATGTGTTATGCTCTTTAGAAGACAGATGTCTTTACAAATCAGGGGCCATGCTATACCATGGGCACCAAGGGACAATCCCATATAAGGAGGAAACTAATCCATTGATTATAGACCCAGCACAAAACAATCCATAATTACAGATGTTTCTGTTAATGCCACTCTTCTGTCTCTGAAATTCACCTGTGCACTTTCCCATTTAAGCTCCAGCTGTCCCCATTATTTCTGGCCCATAAATCTTTATACCATCCTTTTCCACAGTAAGCATGGCTAAAACGGATTAGTTGAAGCATGCAATCTGATTAGTTAATGGGGAGGCTGATTGTCCAGTTTATAACTAATGTGTGCTACGTGCCTAGTTTGAGACCCATATTGAAGGTGCAGAAATTTCTGCGACATTTATGCTCATAATTCCAGTATAACCAACATTTTAAGCAGGTGCTATGTGCCAGCCACCCTAGGAACTCAGGATACAAAGATAAACTGGGACACAGGAGAAACTGGACAATGGAGAAATATTTACTTGAATAAATTCAATCAGGAGCATAATTTACCCCCTGCGAGAGGGTTCTAAAGAAGGTCCTAAAGAAACCAGATGCCTATATGTTGAAATTAAAATGAAGGATACTAATGGCTTTGACCAAGTCTTTTAATTCTGCTTTTGAAGGATCTCATCTCATTCAGCAGTTAGGTGTGCTTTTTTTTTTTTTTTTTCAAGACTGTATTTATTTACTTGAGAGAGAGAGCAAGCATGAGCGGTGGGGAAGGGCAGAGGGAGCGAGAGAGACAAGCAGACTCCCTGCTGAGCAGGGAGCCCAACATGGGGCTCAATTCCAGCACCCTGGGATCATGACCTGAGCTGAAGGCAGATGCTTAACCAACTGAGCCACCCAGGAGCCCCTAGGTGTGCTTCTTTAAACATTGTTAAGGGGAAGCACATGGAGGGAGAAGGGGGAGAAAAAGAAATAAACATTGTGAGCAAACTTCTGCATATCACCAAAGAAGTAGCTGTAGGGAATACATTTATGGCCTCCTCCTTCCTGAAAATGTATTTGGAGGGC
Organism: Ursus maritimus; assembly: GCF_017311325.1. NCBI lineage: Eukaryota > Metazoa > Chordata > Mammalia > Carnivora > Ursidae > Ursus > Ursus maritimus. Next base: position 30,415,998 of record NW_024426774.1, on the reverse strand, counting down.
GCCTGGGTGGCTCAGTTGGTTAAGCACCCGACTCTTGGCTTCGGCTCAGGTCAGGGTCTCATGGGTCGTCGGATGGAGCCCCACCTCGGGCTCTGCGCTCAGGAGGGGGTCTGTTTGAGATTCTCTCCCTCTGCCCCTCCCCCCAATTGCACGCACTGTCTCTCTAAAATAAACTTTAAAAATTAAAAAGAGAAAAAGAAAACATAGAACATCTATGTGACCTTAAGTTAGGCAGAGTTTTTAGCCACAAACACCAAAAGCATGATCCATAACAGAAAAAAAAAATGGTAAATCATACTTAGTCAATTTCTTAAACTTCCGCAGCTCAAAAACATCATTAAGAAAATACAAGACAAACCACAGACTGGGAGGAAATATTTGCAAATTATATTTCGATAAAGCACTTGTATCTAGACTATATTAAGACTTCTTACAACTCAAGCAGACAACTCAGTTTTAAAAACAGGCAAAAGACTTGAGTAAACATTTCACCAAGGATGTACATATGGCTTAAGCAGCACACGAAAAGATGCTCAACATCATTCGTCATCAGAGAAGTGCAAACGAAAACCGCAATGAGCTACTACTTCATAACCTCTAGAGTCACACGTAGTACCACATACCGATAAGGCTGCGGAGAAATTCGAGCCCTCGCACATTGCTGACGGGATGTCAAATGGTGCGGCCACATTAGAAAATAGCTTGAATTTCTTAAAAAGTTAGACATAATTTATCACATAATCCAGTAACTCCTCTCGTAGGTATTTCACATAAGAGAAATAAAAATATATGTCCATACAGAGACTTCTCACAAATGTTCACAGCAGCATTATTCATCATACCCCAAACTGGGAACAATCCAGATACCCATGGTGAGTGAATACACAAAAGGAGTCGATTCACGATGGAGTATTATTGAGTAATAGCAAGGAGCCTGTGATACAGGCTACAACATGGGTGAACTTCAGAAACATGATGCTGAGTGAAAGCAGCCAGACACAGACACTGCATCTGGTGTGATTCCATTTATATGAACAGAAATGTCAAACCTCTAGACACAAAAAGATTAGTGGTTGCCTGGAACTGAGGGTGGGAATGGGAATTCGCTACAAATGAGAGAGAGAATCTTGTGGGGATGGGAACGTTTAAAAAAAATAAAGGATCGTGGCAATGGCTGCACAACTCTGTCAATTTACTAAAGATCACTGAATTACATGCTTCAAGTGGATGCATTTTATGATACGTTAATAATACCTCAATAAAGTTCTTTTTAAAAATATGTTGGGTGCCTGGGATGCCTGGGTGGCTCAGTCCTTGGTTAAGTGTCTGACTCTTGGTTTCAGCTCAGGTCGCGATCTCAGGGTCCTGAGATTGAGCCCTATATGGGGCTCTGTGCTGGGCGTGGAGCCTGCTTAAGATTCTCTCTCTCTAGGACGCCTGGGTGGCTCAGTAGGTTAAGCCTCTGCCTTTGGCTCAGGTCATGACCCCAGGGTCCTGGGATGGAGTCCCGCCTCAGGCTCCCTGCTCTCCCTCTGCCTGCCGCTCCCTCTGCTTATGCTCTCTGACAAATAAACAAATCTTTTTAAAAAATGTGCATACTTATTTAACAAAAAGCATTCTTTCCTTCTCCCCTCACCTTAACCCCCCTCCCAGCTGGTGCACATGTGCTCACTCTTTCTAAAAAAAAATACATACGTTTGGCACCTGGCTGCCTCAACCAGTAGAACATAGAACTCTTGCTCTCAGGGTGGTTGAGTTGGAGCCCCATGTTGGGTGCAGAGATTATTTAAAATCCTTAAAAATAAATACATAAAAATTTGTTGTAAGATAACTAATTAAAAAAAAAATAGTGGGGCACGTGGCTGGCTCATTCGGAAGAGGGTGTGACTCTTGAGGTCGTGAACTCGAGCCCCACCCTGGGTGTAGCAATGACTAAGAAAAAATACATCAACTTAAAAAAAATAGTTTACAGTGGAGAAACTTGACAAACACCATCTTCACCAAGTTAACATCACCAGAAATGGGACAAATCGTTATTTTGTGCCTCCTGATATGTGATGTATTGAAAACACACTATCATTTCCAGGGTATTCCTACCCAAAAGAATCCTCTCAAGTTGAAACAAAACGAAAACATCAAACTCAAATTGAGGATTATTCCACAATATAAATGTCAATGTCCTAAAAATCAAAGACTGAGGAACTATTCCCAATTAAAGGAAGGGACGTGACTGAACATGATATGTGGTCCAAATTTTAAAAATCATCTCGTATTTTGTTTTGTTTTTGCAATGCAGGACATTGAGATGATCTGGATAAGGTGTGTATTAAGTCACAGTACTGTATCAATGTTACTATCCTGATTTTGATAACTGTATTGTGGTTATTTAAGAGAATGTCCTCATTTTTCCATCGTGTCCATGATTTACTCTCAAACAGTTCGGGGAGAGAAAATGAACACACGCTCACATAGACGGAAAATACGAATGTGGGAAAATGTTAACATTTGGCAAGAAAAGGATATATGGGAATTCTTTGTCCTGTGCTTGCAAACTTCCTATAAATCTGAAATTACGTTAAAATAAGTTAAAAGCGGGGCATGTATGCAATAATTACATAATTAGAATATATTTCCACTTGAGTAAATATTAGAAACAAAGAAATAGATATGACAAAATGATAAGAATATGAGGTTTCCATGGCAGAGTCAGATCATTAACCCTCTTCAGCACTCAGCTTTTGTTTGCAGGCACATTATTTAAACAATCAGAGGACTCAGTTGCCAAGAAACAGTCTCTCTCCCCAGCTCATTAGTCTGACGGCAAACAAATCTATCAACACCAATGCACCTGTCCGTGGGCCAGGGCTCAAGGCCAACTGATGCTGTGGGCAATTTCCTACATGGCTTCACTCATCTCAAGTCTTCCCCATATTTTGCCAAATTATTTCCACACTAAGTTTAATTTGTTTTTATTCCCCTTGCCCTGTTTGCTTTCCAAAGACATTCCAGGATTTGAATGGGAGGGTCTTAGTCACAGGGAGCAAGGCCATGCACTAAATCTTTTTAAGATCATGGGAACTTTAAAGTTGTGAGAGAAGGGCTGTTTCCCCAAAGTTTCTGAACTGCTTTTGCAAGTGCGGCCTCAGATAGGTAGCATCACCATTATCTGGGAATTTGTTAGAAATGGAAATGCCTGGGCCCCAACCTGGACGTCCTGAGACACAATCCACTGGGGATAGGGTCCCGCAACTTAACAACCTCTCGAGTGATTCTGATGCTTGCTGAAGTGTGAGGCGCGTGAGGCTACATCCTGTCATTAGCCAACTATGCAGGAAAATAGCGCTTACCGAACTGCATTCAAAGACCCCCTAAAAACTGAGTATTTCAAAGTATTTCTTGCAAAAGGTAGCACTTCTCTTTTTGTATTAATAAGGGACAGACATGAGAACTGAAAGGGCTGTTTGCATAGCTGAATCCCTGCAGGTAGACTAGGGAGAAGTGAGAGTGAGTTCAGGCCTGGAGCAGCCAGCCCGTGTGGCCTATCCAGTTCAAAGTGGCCTTCAGAAGTCGGCCCCAAGCCCTGGCACACAAGGCTGCTTCAAGGATCGCCTAGAGCAAACGTTCTGTAAAGGGCTATATGTATATATATTTGTATATTTTAGAAGATTTTATTAGAGAGAGATAGAGATAGTGAGCTGGGAAGAGAGGGAGAAGTAGGTGCCCCACTGAGCAGGGAGCCCGATGTGGGGCTCAATCCCAGGACCCTGGGATCATGACCTGAGCCAAAGGCAGACGCTTAACCGGCTGAGCCACCCAGCTGCCCCAAAGGCCTATATTTTTCTGTAAGTACAAGCCATATAGTTTCTGTCACAATATTCAAATCTGCCATTATGGCTCAAAAGCAGCCACAGAAAATAGGTGAACCAGTGGGTACAGCTGTGTTCCAGTAGAACTTTTATCAAATGCAGGCAGCAGGCTGCATTCATCCCAAGGGCTTGCTGACCCCTGTCCTAGGGAGTCAGAGGCCTGGAGTTCTAATCTGACCTGCCCCTGAGAAGACACCCAACTGACAATCTGAGGCACCCCCCTTGGTTTCTAGGCCAGAAACCTCCATGTGAGTCCTGGCTCCTGCCTTCCAAGGGGTAGGGCCAGGTGTAGTGAAGCATGCTTCTGCATTCTCTCCCTTCCGTGAAGCCTGACCTGGGAACGGGGACTACAGGCAGAAAGCAGCATGGGCCGAAGGCCTTGGATGAATCCACCAGGCACAGGAACTGGGTTCAGGGCAGCAGCAGAATACATGTCACATTTACCTTTTTCTTCAGAGATCTCAGCCAGGGCTCATTTTAAAGGCTTTGAAAGTTATACAGCGTATGTGTTAAGATTTTACAAATAGTTAAAACTTACCAAGTTTCAACCAAAAGAGCATATATTCCAATATATTCTGATTCAAAAGCGATATTTCATTCTTACACAGTAAATATTTTAAAACCGACACATACAGTTAGTGCAAGGGACTTAACAAGACATTTTATATTGAATCTAACATGTTTGTGTTTCTTCCAAATACATTTATTGCGTAACAAAAATGGAGGTGTACTCCCGCCAACAAAACTCTTAAAATTCTAATGTCCTTGTGCTATTCTGTTGCGTGTGACGCTATCCTTGCCATAGTTCGCTTATTTATTAGGACTTATAATCTACATCTTTGATTTTACCAAAACAATGGAGAATTAAAACACACACACAGAATGGTGTGCCGTTGAAGTCTTGTAATATGATGGATTTAACATTCAAAACATTTTATGAAGCAAAAAAATAAAAATGAAGTGTTATTTCAATCAATGCATCCACAGTTCTTGGCCTCTCATTGGCAAGCTGCAAGATGTCCTTGAATAAGATCCTGAACACGGGATAGAATAATCTCATTAGAACTGCTGCAATTTTCTGGACCATAGGGTGGGTCTATCGTCAGAACCCCAGCCACACACAGCGTCCTTCGTGAATCTCCCTGTTCAGTGATGGGGATGTGGTTCTTCTCGAGCCATTTCTTTAGGCTGTTCTTTCTCTTCTCCAGATCCTCGGGGCTGTAGGCCTTGCAGTCTCCAGACATGAACAAATGCATCAGCTTCTCGCTCACTCTGTGGTCCCCTTCATTCACAGTTTCAACGGTCTGCACAGCATGGCCCATAATTCCAGTCACAGACATGCTGCCATCTTCCAGGAAGTTCACAAGGACAATACTTGGGAGGAAAAGTTGCAAAAGAAAAACGTAAAGGCCCATCAAACTACGGAAGAAGCAATAGAATGAAGAGGCATCATCATCCCCAACAGGCAATTAGAAATCAGGAATAAGAACTTCCTTGTTTAAAATTAATCCCCTCACCAACTGTTTGTACTCATTCAGTAAGCATTCACTGAGGGTCCTACACATCTACACTTTTTTGTCTAGACTAAAACTGATCATTGTGGGATGCAGTTAAAGCACTGAAGAGTTATGAATGGCTTAAAAGTGTATTAGAAAGCAAGAAGGGTACAGACTTTAAACAACTGAATAACTTGCCTTCAAGGCAGACCAAAGAAAGTAACAAAGCACAAAATTAATGAAATAGAAAACAAAAGATTTTCTTTTTCTCAAAAGAACAAGATTAAAGCCAAATGTTGGTTCTTAAAAAAAAAAAAAGTAAAATAAATGACATGAAAAACTAAAAAGAGAAAGTGCAATCATAAAGATATTTAAGAGATGTATCAACCAAACTGATAAACCAATTAGAGATTTTGAGATGAGGCAAATCTAAAAACAGACTGTTAATACAATTATTACTTTTGTTAGGTATTATAATGTTATTGTGGTTATTAAAGAGTCCTTATCTGCTGAAATATATATTGAGGTATTTATGAACAAAATTATGTATCTGCAGCTGGCTTCAAGATATTTAAAGGGGAAGGTAAGGCTAGCATCTGTTACGCTATTCTCTCTACATTTACGTATGTTTGAGATTTTCTAATAAAAATGTAGTAACAAAAAAGTGTCTCACTTCTACAAACTTGGCTGGTCTGCCAAGGTAATCCATAGTTAGAACAACACTTCGATTCAAAGGCAATGTAATTTCTATGTGTGAATAACTAGCTTTCACTTACCTACTTCCTTAGTTTGGACATAACATAGGCAGCACAAAGGGGTGTCATTAAGATTTCAGGGGAGGAGGACCCATACTCACTTGGCAGAAACTGGGTCTGTGGTTAAAACCCATCCTTTATACTCCTTCTCACTGGCTGTCACTTTGACTTCTTTGTACGTGTAATCTTGCCATTCTAAGGGGCCTTTCCTCATCCATTCATTCATGGCTGGCTAGATCTAAAACCACCATCAGTTCAGGTTAATATGTGTGTTCCACTCAAGCAAGTGCCATCCCAGAGATAGAGAACATCTGTGATTTGCCTCAAGCTCCTTATCAGGAAAATATCATATTCACAATTCGGTCTGAAAGCTAAGGAGACACCGAGTTGCCATGGGGCCCAGCCCGGGGTAACTCATCCTGCTTATTTCTATTCCACCACCCAGTACCATTCCAGATCGCCGTCACCCTGGCTTTGAACTCCGGTCAGCAGATGCTCAAACCCTTTTAACTCTGCTCTCCTGCGATCAAAGCTCACTCCACACCACTTTTAGCCAAAACGGAAGAAGAAAACTCCTTTGATATCCACCCACTCGCTCTCTCCAGCTGTTTCTCCGCTGGATCCCGCCAGAGAGAGGCCCCGGATTTGACAATTTCCCTCTTAATCTGTTTGGAAGATGCACGAACCGGAGGGCAGCAGCGAAGGCTCTAGAGCGCAGATTCCGTGGCGAGCTTGCAGCTGCACGATACTTAAAACAGTACTCAAACCTGGTGGTACTTAACGTGTAATCCCCACAAATGAGAAAACTACCAGCAAGAACTCGCAGCGCCGGGTACGCAGCAACCACGCGGTGAGGAAGGAGTCACTGCAGCGGCGCCCACCTGAGCCCAGCATGCTTTGCGTCATGTCATCACTTCCTTCCCCCAGAATTCTCTGTTTTGTAGTCCTTGGCCCTAGTCACACCTAGAGGTCTGAGAGTCACCGGGCGTGGGGGGGATGAAGGCTGGTTGCGGGCAGGGCCTGAGATTTTTGTGTAGTAATAATAAGGCTCCTTGTTCGCTAGAACCACCCCTCTTCACTGTCACGGTGGACATTTCAACCTTTTGTTTTTAAAGAGGAAAAGTCTCGTGCCTGTTCCTCGTTGAGAGTTTACCTGGAGATGAACCCTTGCGGTGGAATCAAAGCCCAAGAACCCTCTAGGTAAATCCTAAAGCTTTAGAAGTGAGGGGTGAAAGTGCCTTGGAGAAAAGCGATAGAGTCGAGATATTTGTTTGGCTAGCGTCAGGCAATTAATACGTCTGGTCCTTTGGGATGTGCCCTTGCTACAGTCCTGTAGGAGCTGCAGAAGCCAGAAAGGAAAAGCACAGGATTGGGATGAATTCCACCTAGCAGACCGCTCGCTAGTGAGAGGTGCCTCAACCACTAGGAATGCCCCGGCCGCTCCCCCGCACCCCCTCACCACCCCCGCAGTGGAAGAGCGCAAAAGACTCGCTTCTGCCACAGATTTCGGTTCAGGTATGTAAGTCGGCTCCTGGCATGGTCCAGATAAACTGTGATCCTGAAAAAATGGTGCTAGGTGTTAAACGTTGAGTTTCTGCAAATGTGAACACGAAGGGAGATTTACAGAAGCCGAATTAGAGGACTATCAAACCACGATGTATAAAACACTGAAAATTAGTCAGCTTTTCCCTTACAATTTGGGATTTGAGTTCACATAATCCTTGAAGTACATTGTTTCTTATTGCCATCATTTTAAATAATCCTTTGGCAACCTTCACTTGAGGGATTGGCTGATTATATTAATGTGGCTTTAGTAGATTAAATTAGATTATGCCAGTTAAGTCCTCTATAAATCTACAAAGAGCTAATATAAATACCAATTGGGGGTGCCTGGCTGGCTCAGTCGGAAAAGCATGCAACTCTTGATCCCCAGGTTGTGAGTCCCAACCCCACGTTGGGTATAGAAATTACTTCAATAAAAAACGTATAAATACATTCATGCATACATACCAATTGTTAAATTGTGAAGCTAAACATAGGACCTCATAAAAATTCAGTCCAAAACAGCTTCAACCAATTGTGACAACTGGTCATTTGCATTTCAAGACTTTATTCTGTGACTGCAGAATGAAAGACTTTGGAAACTAGCTTCAAGCTTAATTTAAATGACCCCTTTTAAAGTGATGAGACTGGGGCAAATTCCTTCCTTTCTCTCCCCTCTCCCTTTAGGCTCCCGGATAGAGAATCATTTCCAGTATCTGCTGATGTGAATCGCTGATTCATTACAGACCGAGCGCAGCCCACTCCCTAATGCAGAGTCACAGAAAGACCCTCTCCTGTAGTCCACCCTCAAGGAGCTCAGATGGTGCCATTTCCTCTCCCTTGTCAACCCCGACTCTTGTCCCCCTGGTGCCTCTCTCAGACCAGTTGATGTCCCTTCTCTCACATTTTCTACTTTTCTTCCTCTCTTCCTTTCCCTCTCCCTCCATCTCCTTGCTAATGTCTGCCTCCCCCTCAAACATTCACACACACACACACACACACACACACACACACCCCTTTCCTCTGCCAAGTGCAAAATTACTTATTCTAGATTTTGGAATACATTTTGTTTAATTTTAGCAAGATGTATTTTTTTTAAGTAATCTCTACACCCAACTTGGGGTTTGAACTCATGACCCTGAGATCAAAAATTGCGTGCTCTGGGGCACCTGGGTAGCTCAGTCGGTTAAGCATTGGCCTTCGACTTTGGTCATGATGCTGGGGTCCTGGGATAAGCCCCACATGGGGCTCTGTGCTGGGCGGGGAGCCTACTTCTCTCTCTCCCTCTGCCTGACTCTCCCCTTGCTTGTGTGCTCTCTCTCTTTCTCTGTCAAATAAATAAATCTTTAAAAAAACAATTGCACACTCTACCAACGGAGCCAGTCAGGTGCCCCAGCAAAAAACTTTTAAAGAACCTTTTCTTAACTTCCCTGAAGAAAATCTGAAGTTAAAAAAGTTGTCAATAGTTTTACCACTGTTCTTTATCATGGTTCAAAGATAAACCTGCCCTGCCATGGCCAGGTATCACCATTTTCAATTCATAGTGGTGGGTAATCATAGTAGGTAGATAAAGAGTATACTTATCATGAAAAAAAGGTAGAAAATGAATGGGGGTGGGGTGGTAATTTGCTGAGTATATTTCATGCAAGGTAAGGTCAGAAAAAGAATACCTGGTCATTTTGACCCGAGATTTTTTTAATGTTCTGGGTTTTCCACTCATTCAACAAGTAGAACCCACTAGAAGTGTCTCTTCTTTATGTCTACATTTATTCCTCAAGCACATCCTGTGTACCTACACATGCTACACTTTGTTCACAACTAGGAGTTCAAAACCTAATTCTAAAAATGTCTTGCCTTTGGGAAGTTGATAACGTTTCCTTGTACTTGTAAACACGTAAACTATCATTCTACTTAAAGTGGTAATAAATGGGAAGGGGTTCTTAGAAAAGCTTCTTAGGGGCGCCTGGTTGGCTCGGTCATTCAGCATCTGCCTTCAGCTCAGGGTGTGATCCCAGTGTCCTGGGATCGAGCCCCGCATCGGGCTCCCTGCTTAGCGGGAAGTCTGCTTCTCCCTCTCCCACTCCCCCTGCTTGTGTTCCCTCTCTCGCTGGCTGTCTCTGTCAAATAAATAAAATCTTGAAAAGAAAAGAAGAGAAAAGCTTCTTAAAGAGGTAGCCCTTGAACTTGCGTTATAGGTAATGACCCAACACAAAAAATTCTGTGTCTATGGAACACAGATCCTAATCAAAGGAGGTGTAGGTTGGAGTGAAAAGCAGTGGGCAGGGAGTTTTAGCAACCTTGGTTTCAATTTGGTTAAATCTATAGTGTCCTGGTAAACTGGTTCTCCTGAAAAAAGGCAGCTTGATTTGTACTATTTGCTGATTCCTATGGTGTAAATATTCCCACCATAGCTGATTTCAAGGTACCAATGATTTAACAACTGGCTCAAAAAATTCCTGAATATTTAACAATGGGTTCTTTTAAGACAGTTTATACTGGTTCCCGCACACCACTGACTGTATTCCTACCAGCTTTATGACTTTGGATGTCATTTGCCTTCTTAGATTTCAGTTTCCTCATTTATAAATGAAAATGTGGTATTAGAAGACCTAACATCCTGTCAGCAATAAATGTTCATGACTAAGCCATGCAGTCATTTAGAAGCCCTGTAAACCCTCTAAGGGCAGGGGCTATGTCTGTTTTGTTTACTACCATATACCCACCTCCACCACCGTGCCTGGCATATAGTAGGTGCTCAATTTGAACTGAACGTTCATTTCTTAGGCAGTTATTTATCACCTAATATGTGCCAGGCACTACTTTAAGAACTTTCAGATATTAACCCATTTTGAGTGAATAACTATACCAAAGAGAATGGAAAAAATTTGAGTGATGGAATAACATGATTAAATCAGTGTATTAGAAAGGATGCAGAGAAATGAGAGGTGGAGAAAACAGGGAAGTACAGAGTATATATACTTAACATGAAACTTTATGTAAAACGTAGCCTCTCTATCCAGACAAAGCAGTGGTATCAGGACAAAAAAATTCCAGAACCACTTTCCAAATGGAAATCAGATTAAGGGAGGCAGTGTCTCTAAATTGATTAGTTATCCGCTCTGCCCAGTGCTGCCCAGGCCCACCCAGAGGGGCAATTTTTACAACCTCAGAGAAAATTGGTTTCCCTCGCAGTAAGGTGGAGATAGGATTGTTTTCCCTGGATGAAAATGCTTTGAACAGACTTTGTGAACTCTAAAGCACTAAACACACGTAAGGCATGAAGGTTTAGCAAACTGCTTCTGTAATTGTTGCTTTTCAAATATGCTCAGCTGCTATCTTTATACTGGCTAAAAATCAGTGCCATTTGTTTTTAGTGCCATTTTTTTCATTGAGTTCCTCTTAGTCAATGACATAATCAGCCTCAATGGTACAAATATAGCTGTTTTACATAGATTTTATTTTGTTTTGGAAAAAAAAATAAAGTGGGGTTAACTATTTTTATTTTTCCCTGGAATTGCTTTGGAACAACAAAAGATGTTGACTACTGAGCTCCCCAAAATTGGTGCAGCGGCCCAGACAGGACATAATAAAGTCCTAGCCTAAGCTGATGGCAGTGGAAATGAGAAAGAGGTGAGAAAAGGAGTAGAATCGACAAATATTTCGAAGGAAAAATCAACAGGATTTAGTGGTTGATTGGATTGGGGCAAGGGCATGTTGAGAACTTTGATCCTTGAACAGAGCTCCTCTCTGTTCTTTTCTTCATAATCCCCTCTTCCTCTTTGTTTTTTTGTTTTGTTTTGTTTTTTGTTTTTTTTCCAGGATCTTGGGCCTCTAAATAGTTACTATATTTACTAAATTAGATAAGAAATCTCTTCCTGGAGTAAAAAATGCTTTGCTAACACTGTATTTGTGTTTATGGCATAGGAAGGCCACAGTGAGGTCCCTCCTCCAAGCTCTTATAAACTAACCCTCAATGTTAAGTTAAATGGATGTGATTCGATCTGTGATTCGTTTGTACAAAGAGACCCATCTATAATCTGGATCACCAGAGAATGTGGGGATGACCAAAATTCCAAACTGAGTGATCTGGTTGTATTCTCTGGACCCAGGACTGGAATGGGGTTTGATAGTGGTAGATGGAAACTTAATTGTATGGTACCCTATTGGGACCTTCAGTACCCCAGGGTTGGCAGCAGAAGACATGGAAGAAGAAAGATCAGTTAGCAAAAGATTGGGAGGTATTTCTCAGAGACCCTGGATCTGCAAGGCGGGGACTTTCGGGAGATACATACATATTGTGGGGAACGGATGCTTCCTCACATCTCACCCTGGCCTGGAATAGCCGTTCCTACACCCGCCTTCTTGGATTTTGATTCCATGCTCACCAAGCTGCCTGTGACTCCTCCACTCTGGGAGGAGTGTTTATCAGGAGAGGTGATTCTTGAGAGGGAAACATGAGCACTTTCTAGTCAATAGAAACAAATAGACCAGAAATCACAAACCAGGGGTCATATCAGGACATGCAGATAGTTTAATATCTGCACAGTTTAAAATTTTTTAATTAATTTTTTTTAATTTGAAAGCTTTTAGATAGGTTTCCTCTCTCTTCTTCACAACTGGTTTCAACCACTTTTATTGTTTTATGTTTGGCTGCTTTATATTGTTTACATTAACTGCCTGATCCCACAGGAAATTTAGTTAGTAACTCTGGAATAGTCCCTACTATAAATAAACAAATTTGCAGAGTAAATTCTACCTTAATCTCTTGTGAGTTTGCCTGCCAAGAATCAGCCTCCATGTGTCTAGTCAACCCTTGGGCCAGTTAAGGGCCGGAAAGCTGGGCTACGGGTCACAACTTCACCAAGGAAATGCCAACAGCAAGATTTCCTGTTGGAACCCCACAGAGTCTTCTGCAGGCGATTCCTTGGTCTCACTGTTGCCTTGCTCCTTTTTCAACAGTGCCCTTCCTGTTCCATTTTGTAGCGTCTTGTTATTTACATATGTGTTGAGGCAGTTACTGTAGGTTGGATCATTTAACAGTCCTTTCGCACAGCCTCCTAATGAGGCTGGAAAGCTACCATTCAATCTTCAGCTTCCCCTGCAGGTAGAAGTGGCCAAATGAATGTTCCCGGCCAGTGAGATCTACATGGAAATCCCCAGGAAGGCTGTCCCTTCTGAAACAAGGCAAAGCCTCCTAAGAGGGAGAAAGCCTTTTTTCTTCCGTAAGCATTCCTCCTCCAGCCTGCCTGGCTTGGACGTAAGGCCCGGAGATGAGGTGGCCTCTTCCAACTGTGTGAGGAGACATGCACGAGAAGGCTGGCGTGCCACGCAGAAAAATAAGAGTCATACCAGACCTGAGCTACCTATCTTCAGATTCCTTGTGTTTGAGACAAACTCTCACCCGTTTTAAGTGTTTCCACCCCAACAAAATCCTCTTCTAACTTGTCACCCTAATAAAGCCCTCAGGAGAGAGAACATGCTTTATCTTTATATCCTCAATACCCTGTTCAGTGGCTGCAAATAGTAGGCATTCAACATGTTTATTTAACCAATTAATAAATTTGCTCTTCATTGGAAGAAGCTAGGACAAAACACAAAACCATAATTTAGGCAGAGAGTTACTTATTTCATCAGTGACCAAGATAAACAAAGAATAGAAAAAGCAAATTAACAGGTCTAATTTCAGATTGGCAAAGCAGTAACAAAGGCACCTTTGCTTTTTCTAAGAAAGTAATTTAAATCCTCTGCACTGAGTAACAATATTCTTCTTAGTACTACTGGTAATAGTAGCAATAAGAATAGCATATGTGTATTAACTCAAATATTAATTAACACAGAAAAAACAGGAAAGAGGAACTATTAACCCTGCTTTTTTTTCAAAGATTTTATTTATTTATTTGACAGAGAGAGAGACAGCCAACGAGAGAGGGAACACAAGCAGGGGGAGTGGGAGAGGAAGAAGCAGGCTCCCAGCAGAGGAGCCTGATGTGGGGCTCGATCCCACAACGCCGGGATCACGCCCTGAGCCGAAGGCAGACGCTTAATGACTGAGCCACCCAAGCACCCCAACCCTGCTTTATAGCCAGGGACACTGAGGCACAGAGCACGTGGCTACCTAGGGCCAGAGCAAGGATACTAATCCGGGCTACCGGACCAGAGCCTGCCCTCTTAACCACGATATCGCACTAATTAAATAATGGAGGAAAACTGAAGCACAGTTGTTCACCTAAAAGTCAATTTTTAGTTAATGAGGAACATACTTTTCAAAGTAAGCGTTTTTAAATCCGAAATACTAGCTCCTCGTTGTGCTCCAGTTGATTGCTTAGACGCCCAAAGCATTAAAAATAATGTTTCACTCATGTGTTTTAGCAAACCAGACTTCCCTAGCAAGGTCTGTTTCCAAGGGTGACTTTCCAAGGGAGGATACACTCAGCCAGATTTAATGGTCTGGAAATTAAATGGTCTAGGTACTGATTTTACCCCCAAGGCAGGTAAAGCAATACCCCACGCCTACAGCTGCTATTTACTCTCAGATTAGCCCACTGACAATGGCAACTGGATAAATGCAGTGTTTAATTATGTTGTAGCTCCTTACACCTTAGGGAGGGTAACTAAGGGAGGGCCCAGCAGTAACTCAAGTCTCTCTCCATAAGCCTAACCTGTTTTTTCCTACCCAGTAAATCTATCCTCCCAGCTTCCTCCAATTATCTTCAAAGGGTTTGTCTCTGTATGTGTGTGAAGGGGAGGGGGGGGGAGCTTTTTCTTCTCTACCCTGTGACAAATAATAGACCCATAGTTGAGCTTCCTAGTAAAAAAGGTAAAATAAACTACAGGTAAAAGGGAAAATAGGGAGGAAAATATCTTCTCTGATATAAAAAATTGAAATAAAAATTACTATGTAAGAGGGAAAAACATTCAGAGTTTGTGCTGTTCGGTGCATCATTATTTTGAAATGTCAGTAAGACCTTAAAGGTTTTCTTTCTTTTTTTAACAGTAAAAACATTTATAGGGCACTGGGATTCCCGGTATGGCTACTTTTCCTATTTTATTTGCAAGTTGTATACATTATCGAGTGAGATGTTAAAAAATATTTTTTGAGTTTTCGAAAATGTTGTCTAACATAACTGAAAAATTCGTAACATATAAGAGAGTATATTTCGTAATATACAGTTGACCTTTGAACAACATGGGTTTGAACTGTGCAGATTCACTTATACGTGGATTTTTTTTTTGCTACAATACGGTCCTGTAAACGTATCTTATGATTTTCTTAGTGACGTTTTTTCTCTAGCTTCCTTTATTGTATATAAGAACACAGTATGTAATACATGGAACATACAAAATATATGTTAATCGACTGTTAGTGATAAGGCTTCTGGTCAATGGTAGGCTATTCGTGGTTAAGTTTTGGGGGAGTCAAAAGTTATACACAGATTTTTGACTGCGTGGGGGTCAGCACCCATAATCTCCGTGTTGTTCAAGGCTCAACTGTACATCATTTGTCTTTTGTTTTTCAAGAATGTGCACCACTCCATTTGCCAGTCTAAGACATTCCATTTTATAGGTAAGGAGAAGGAAAGAGGGAAAAGTAATGGCCAATTCCTTTCTTACTTCTTACCGATCGGATTCTTAGCAGCTGCCTCTTCTTGGATTTCTTCCACAAAGAAATGATTTTTCTAACTGTCAGTTACCTGGCCGATTGCAGATACTTCACTCATAATAAACAAAACCACACTTTGTGTCAAAACCATCACTTTTCTTTAGCTATTTGTTCAAGAGCTATGTGAACCCTAAACTGTAGTCGGGCTTCCATGGAATAGTCTTTGTAGTTTTTTATGTTGTCTAGGTTTTTTGTGGCGCTGTCATAATCTCCTTTTAGATAGTGAAGAATTCCTAGTTCGTAGTAAGTGTACGGCACCAAGTAGTGGTCGTATTTTAACAGTTTCTCCTTGTGAATGACCCGATTAAAGTAATGCTCAGCTGTGGAATATCTGCCCAAGTGTTTCAGGCAGAGACCTTTCAGTAAATTTAACAAACTGATGTCATCTGCGCCATACTCCTTATTTGGATTTTCTCGTAAAAGGTCTTGTCCTCTGTTAATTATTGATAGCCAGCTTGAAATAAGGTCTAGTTTTTTGCTCATGACTCGGAAACCGCTCCAGGCGTAAAGGAATTCCAGAATGGGCTGTGCCGTGAACCAGCCTGTAGTAGTGCCGTAGCGCTGACCCTTCTCGGCAACGAACTTTTCTATTGGCACGGAAGTCCCCAGGATTTTGATTCTCAGGCTCTCCACTTTTAAGAAGAGAGAGGTTATGTCCTCGCTCCCTGATCTGACAGAATCCGAAGGAAGCAAGGCGAGTAGCATAGCTTTACTGTACACGTATATTGCCTTGGACCACCTGCTGTGCTGATACAGTAGATCGGCATAGCGGTGAGCCTGCCTCCAATTCCGCAGAAAAATGTGGCACCACATGAGTTCCCAGTAACAGAGGTGCTGAACCTGCTTCCACTCATTTTGAATGAAAATGCACTCCTCTAATACTAACTGTGCATTTTCAAAATTTCCTTTCAGCATACTAAAACGTGCATGAAAAAATTTAAGTACGACACAGTTGGGAAATTTCTGGAGATAGATTAGGAAGAGGTCCTCTACAGCAGCATCGTGACCCTTTTCAACACCAACAGCTACATAGATATAACTGTAATAAAAGAGGAGAGTCAAAACACTTAAGATATTATTTATATGGGATTCAGATGCACTCTCATAAAGCAAAGCCAAGCCCACCTCTTTATCACCGGAATATCCAACAATATTGAGTAGTTTAAGGGTCTTTGGTGGCACAAGCGATAATATCAGATTGAACGCTCCAAGTCCAAATTTTACTCCTCCAACCAGGTGTCGGTAGGTTTTGCTCTGGTTGTGAGGTATCTGTGTTAATACTTGTTGACAGTCTTTGTATATTTGATAACTTAACCCGATGTTGATTGCGCTTTTAAGAAAACCAAACGTACTGTCATCCTGTATAAATGTTACAGTGGATTTCAGAATCAGACACTCAGCATAGCAGACTTCTGCATGCAGTTCCTCTTCTTTGATAGCCTTTATTCCCTGTTTACTCACTAGATGAGAAAAACTGGTCATCCTAGATTTTCTTCGGAAACTGTTACAGGTTTTCAAAGCTTCCTTTGTGGCAGTCATTCCAATCTGTAGGTCCAGTGGATCAAAAGTCAAGATGGCCTTGACAACCATTAGGATATTATAAATTAGAGCATGGTATATGCTGTTTTTCGACCACGGATGAATGAGGTCTATGGCCTCTGAGAATCTGTTATTTAGAAATAAATACAATCCCGTTGTGCATTCTTCCAGGGAAGATGTTAGATTCATTGTTGTTGCCGCAGGGATAACTTCATAGGCGTCTTCAAACTTGTCCTCATCACTTTCTGCCTTACTTAGAGTAAATGATGTAAAGTTATTCCCCTTATCGTGTTCTCTTTTACTTAGAGTCAATGACATATTTGCTTCCCTACTTTAGAGACGGGCAATATCTGAAGGGGAGTGATGCAGCCGCAATGAGGGTAGCTCCTGCTCTCCCGACTGGGCTCCCTTCTTCTACAGCCTGAGGTGTCGCTGTTACGACGGAGGCCGACAAGCTAATAGTGAGGGTGCAGCATTAGGGTAGTCTCACCTATTCCAGACAAAGGGGGAGGAGGAGAAAGATAATTTTATTTACCTAAGAGGTATTTCTGAAAAGTTCAAATCATTTGTAATGCATAGAAAACATGTGAAGTAAATCCTTTATAAACAAAAAGTTCTTTCATCAATAATTCACATTTTCAGAAATGTTGATGGGGGAAGGCTTATTCCCTTTAAAATAATTTTTTTTATTTGAATATAGTTGACACACTCCCTATTCTTCCCCTCCCCCCCAAGTTTTATTGAGATAAAATTGACAAAACTGTAAGTTATTTAAAATATATAATATGATGGTTTGGGGGGGATGAGAACATTTTTCTACTCTCAGAAAATTTCAATTATACAATACAGTATTATCAACTACAGTCGCCATGTTATATATTAGATCCTCAGACCTTATTCATCTTATAACTGAAAATTTGTATTATTTTACCAACCTCTCCCTACTCCCCGCCCCCCAAGTCCTTGTTCTTAATATTCCCATAAGGGGACTTTTCTGCTAGAGGAATACTCTGGGCTCACTTCTGGCTGGGAGCTGATAAAAGAACCTGGAAGAGTGTTGCTCTGTGCCTTCTGAATTCCTCCTTTTGGAATTGGCCTATTCAAAGTCTGAAACCAAAAACCAGGAAGAGTTTTCCGCTCTCTAGCTGTGCCTGGGACCAGGAGAGTAAGTGTTTAATCAGGGGTGAAGCATCAGTGAGCCCACTTGGCAGCACATCACATCTGAAATCACAGTAACTTAATCAAAAAGGTCATATTTTGGTGTCCTTCTGCCTCTTGCATCTATATCCTGTTGGTTCTGAACTCAGGCAGGAAAAGGCATGTTATTTATCAACTCCTAAGGCCATCTCCTCCTCCTCCAAATCTTGTATGCCCTCTTTAGATGATTGGTACCATCATCCACACTAGATCTCTTTTTTCCTCCTCCTATATCCATCAGTGACCAAACCCTGTCAGATCAACCTTGCTGAATGCGGTACCTCTCTGTTGTCCTCCGAATCACCCTGGACATTCTTCTTTAACAAGGTTATAATATGGTAAAATGGTATAATATGGTAAAATGCACAGACCATGAAGTTAGACTGCTTAGGTTTGAATCCTGTGGAGACTTGCTTGGCTTTACTGTGCCATTGTTTTTCATCTGCAAAGAGGGAATAATAGCACTTCTACCAAAGACTGGTTGGGAGAATTAGGTAAATTAATATATGTAAAGGGGTCAGGACAGTACCTGGCATCCATAGTAAATACTCAATATATTATTCTATACACATCTCCCCAGAGTCTGGCATATAGCAGGTGCGTGCCGAATTGTTTTAAATGAGGTTTGGGAAGCAGACTGCTGTGTGTAGGAGTCCCACAGCTTTTGGTGATAGAGGTGGAGTCATTCTATCATTCTTTTGCTTAAAATGTTCTATACAAAATGTCTTCTTTACCTCTGTCTGCTTGTCTACTTTTAAAAGGATCAATCTAGTGGGGTGCCTGGCTGGCTCCGTTGGTAGAGCATGCAACTCTTGATCTCAGAGTTGTAAGTTCAAGCCCCACGTTGGCTGTAGAGATTACTTAAAAAATATAATCTTAAAAAAAAAAAGGATCAGTCTAGTGAGAATGGGTTAGGGAACACTAATACTGAGCCGGGAAGATCAGTCAAGTAGGGGCTTGAGGAAAAGAGAGAGGGAGAAGTTGAAGGTACAGAAAGGACAATTCAGCGAAGAAGAGAGGGATGCACAGAGCACAGGTGCAGGGAGGAAAAGCCTTGAATGAGATGAGGAAAAAGCCCTCGCACTAACAGGGAAGAGCCTTCCTTTCTGTCATTCATTTACTACAGATTGAATTGAGCTCCTTCAATCTACTGAGCACTGTCCTTGGTGCTGGGGATACTGTAGTGAACAAAACAAAGACATGGCTCCCGTGGAATTGGTTTTCTTAGGGGAGGGCCATTCTGGCAGGGAGAGGAATGTTGTGATAGGGAGGGAAACAATAAATAAATGAATAAATAACATGTCAGCAATTGATATACCGCTATGAAGAAGAATAAGACAGATTAAGACAGAATAAGGAATTTCAAGAGCGACGGTGTGTGAGGTACTTGCTATTTTATGTAGGATAGTCAGGGAAGGCCTCCCCAGTAAGGTGACATTTGAGAAGAGATGTAGAAGATGTGAGAATCTCTTGATCTCTTCTTTCAGTCTAAGATAAGTGAACATCCTATGTGTTCCCATGATGCCTTGTGCTTACCTCTATCCCAGCACTTGCTATATATATATATTTTTTAAACATCTATCTTTTTTTCTGCATCTTTTATATCTATCTTCATCACCAAGTACAATGACTGGCACTTAGTCATTAAACTAAATTAGCATTTATTACATGGCCATAACAGTTTTCAATTTACATATACTAAGATAAATTCAAGATGAAGTAATCATTTAACTGTTAAAACTATGAGACTCAGAAAAATATAACAGTGAATACTACAAAGAATCAATGTCCTTAAGAATCACTAAGCTAGAAAAACACCCTGACAGAAAAGTTAACAAAGGACATGAATGCATTGCCAGTAAGCATAATGTTGAATCTCATTGTAAATAACAAAATGCAAATTAAAAAAATAATATATTCATCTTAAAAATGAAATTTGGCAGATTAAAAAAATTCATCCAGTGTTAATGAAGGTTCAGAAAACCAAGTGCCTTTGTGGACTTGGTGCGGGGTGTCTAAGTGTCTGCAGCCATTTTGGAGAGCTATTTGGCAACATGTTTTAAAAGCTTTCACATTTTTTTAATTTATTCATTTTAGGGTGGGGGGAGAGGGAAAGGGTGAGAATCCTAAAGCCAACTCCCCACTGAGCATGAAGCCTGATGGGGGCTGGCCTGTGGGGCTTGTCATGAGGCTTGATCTCACAACCCTGAAATCAAAAATCAGTCACTTAACTGACTGAGCTACCCAGGTGCCCAGCTTTTACATTTTTTTTTTTACACTCTTTCCCCAGTAATTTCACTTACAGAATTATTCTAAGGAAATAATCGGGGATATACATAAATATCTGTAGAAGGTATATATACTTCAGCATTATTTATAATACAGAAAATGAAAATAATTAAATTTCTTACAACAGTGGATAGTGATGAAATGGAATACTATTGCAAACATTATAATGTTGTAGAATATTTAATGACCTGGGAGATTGTTTATGGTGTAATTGTTTATGGATTATGGATAACATTTATATTCTTTATTTAACAACATTTAGTAAATTTTGAGCGCCTACTATATGATAAGGACTATGCTAGGAACTAGGCATACCATAGTTAATGAGATCGATTTGGACCCTGCCCTCACAAAATTCACAGCCTGGTATTTGTGCTATTATAATTTCCACAGTCAACATGTTACTTGTTTTTTTTAAGATTTTATTTATTTATTTGACAGAGAAAGAGAGAGAGAATAAGCAGGGGGAGCCATCCAGGCACCCCTCAACATGTTAGTTATAATCAGGAATAAAAAGTCTAACTTCTGCAGGCTTATGTAATTCTCATAACTGGATGAGGCAGGTGTTATTGTCATTTCTCTTTTATGTATGGGGAAATTGAGTCCAAGTGAAGTTGAATGACTTGCCCAAAATCATAGTTGGTGTGTGTAGGGAGAATAGGATTCAAACCCAAGTGGTTGGACTGCAGAGCTCACAGTCATAGTCAATAGTCGTCAGTACGGCATGAGCTAACGTATTTGTTTATTTATTTATTTATTTATTTAATCTTATTTAATTTTTTAAAATTTATTAATCTCTACACCCAACGTGGGGCTCAAACTCACAATCTCAAGATCAGGAGTCACATGCTTTTCTGACGGAGCCAGGCAGGCGCCCCAAACTTCTTTTTTTAAAAGAAGTAATTTGTGGGCGCCTGGGTGGCTCAGTTGGTTAAACATCTGCCTTTGGCTCAGGTCATGATTCTAGGGTCCTGGGATTGAGCCCCATGTCAGGGTCCCTGCTCAGCGGGAAGCCTGCTTCTCCCTCTGCCTCTCCCCCTGCTTGTGCTCTCTCTCTCTCTGTCAAATAAGTAAATAAAATCTTTAAAAAAATAAAATAAAATAAAATAAGTCATTTGGCAATTATTTATTGAACATCTACTTTGTACCTGGCACCGTTCTAAGATGCTTGGTCTACAGCAGTGAACAAGACAAATATTTTACTGGGAAAGCTAAACCATGTAGGATTATTGGTTTTTTTCATTCTGCTTTCCTATATTTTCCATTTTCTACAGCAAAAGTAAATTATTTTTATAATTTAAGAAAGTTTTTACATTCTCAATTTAATATTACATGGATAATTAATAATCTTTTTAAAAAGATTTTATTTATTTATTTTAGAGAGAGAGCACACAGAGGCAGAGGGAGAAGCAGGCTCCCCACTGAGCAGGGAGCCCAACATGGGGCCCAACCCCAGGACCCCGAGATCATGACCTGAGCCGAAGGCAGATGCTTAACTGACTGAGACACCCAGGCGCCCCTGTATAATTAATAATCTTATCCATATAACCCAGTGGAATACTTGAGCTAAGTACAGAAGAACATACAACACTGCTGTCCAAAGTAACTCAAAATTTTGAATTGGATTATGATTATTAACTTTGAATCACTTTTCAAAGTATGCTTGAACATGTAATACATGGATGAATACAAATGAGACAACAAATGTCTTAAACATTTAAGTGGTTTTTCTAAAACCGAGTAGTAAATTGTAGAGACAGGATTCAATTTGAAGTTCTGTAAGTCCCAGGTCCTTGCTCTTTTCATTAACTCAGACTGTATTCATCAAAGAGGTAGCTGGATGGCCTTGGGCAAATAATTTAATTTCTCTGATTCTTGAAGAGATACATTTAAGCTAAGCTTTTAAGTATGAGGAGGACTTTCATAGGTTGGGCTGTTCATAGGAACAATCGAGGAATATTAATATTATAAGGATAATGGCATAAGGAAACGGGGAGAGGTTTGTTCAAAAATGAGCCGTTTGGTTTTATTTGTAAAGTGAAAAAAAAAAGAGTTAACCTATGTAAAATACTTAGTATAGTGTCTGGCACATAGTAAATACTCAGTGAATACTAACATTTAGTAAGTTAATTGGGGGCTAGAGCCCTCTTTTGAGATGAGAGAAAAATGAGGTCTAGAAAGTTTGTAAACATCTAAGATAATATGATTAGTTAATAATAAAGATGAGAAATATGTTGCCTGACTTCCCAACTCAATACTTTTTCCAGTTCACCATATTCATGCTGGAATATGGCTGTAAACATGGGTTGAGACAGTGATCACGGACTGTGGGGAATCATACTACATACCAATGAGGTGCAAATTGCTGGGGACTGTTTTTCCAAAGAACACACAGGTGACCATACTCAGTACTATCTCAAAATTATATACTAATTGGGGTGCCTGGCTGGCTCAGTCGGTAGAGCAGTGACTCTTAATCCTAGGGTCATGAGTACAAGCCCCACACTGGGCATGAAGCCTAGTTAAAATTTTTTTAAAAATTAAAAAATCATATACTAATTATAAATGTTATATCTGAATTAGTAAAAAGTTAAAGGATATTTTGAAAGAATTAAATTTTATATATTCTGAAGTTTGTGTGTGGGGGGGTGTATAGGCTATAAAAGTGCTTCATTAAAGAAGGAAACAACATATTGCTAAATTGACCCTCAAATATGGTATCATTTCACGTTCCCATTAGTGTGTATAAGTGCCAATTTCACTGCACTCCTGACAAAAATAGCATGTTGTATTAATTTGCATTTTTAGTAAGGATAGACATTTTTTTTTCTTTGTGGTTCTTCTTGTCTGTTTCTGTGTTGTTGTTGTTGTTGTTGGTTTTTTTCTATTTTTTACTGGGTGAAGTCATTTTCTTTTTTTTAAAGTAAGCTCTATGCCCAAGGTGGGGCTTGAAGTCAAGACCCTGAGATCAAGTCACATGAGTCACATGCTCTACCGACTGAGCCAGCCAGGAACCCTGTCATACTTTGTCCTTAGATAGAGATTCCAGACTCTTGGATTTTGGGAACAAGGTAGATCTGAAAAATACTGGGGGGTGGAGGGCACGAACTTTTTCCTCTCAAGAAAACATGAAGAGGAGTGCCAGCCTGGCTCGGTCAGAGGAGCATGCTGACTCTTGATCTCAGGGTTGTGAGTTCGAGCCCCATGTTGGGTGTAGAGATTACTGAAAATAAACAAAGGAAGAAAAAGAAAACATAAGATTTTTTTAAAAAATTACTCTTAGCATCCTTTCATTAAAAGGGGGGGGGGCTAGGTGGCTCAGACAGTTAAGTATCTACCTTCGGCTCAGGTCATGATCTCCAGGTCCTGGGATTGAGCCCCATATTGGGCTCCCAGCTCAACCGGGAGTCTGCTTCTCCCTCTCCCTCTGCCTCTCCCCTTGCTTATGCTGTCTCTCTGACTCTCAAATGAATAAATTAATTTTAAAAAGGGGGGAACATTTTAAAAAATAAGACATATTCACAGAATAAAAGATGGTTCTTCCCAAGAAGGAGTGGTTGGCAATAGTTCCTATTTTTCTGGAATTGGAGATATTTTTTTATCAACGTTCTGATAGTCCTTGTGGCAAGATTTGGGTACCACTGCATCACCATGTTACAATTCTAGGGCTTAGTCTCATTTGAAAAATGAGGTAGTTAAACTAATGATTTAATAAAATTCCTCATTTATCTATGTGTTTCAAATCACTTCTTTCTTTTTTAAAAAAAGATTTTATTTATTTGAGAGAGAGAGCACGAGCTGATATATCTATTTGTCATTGGCTTGGGAATAGGTTTTCTATTTGCTTTTTTAAAAAAGGTATACTTAATCTCATAGAAATTAGCTTCAAAGGGACACCTGGGTGGCTCAGTCGGTTAGGTGTCTGATGCAATTTTAGCTCAGGTTATGATCTCAGGGTCATGAGATCAAGCCCCAAGCTGGGCTCCAAGCTGGGCATGGAGCCTGCTTAAGATTCTCTCTCTCCCTCACCCTCTGCCCCTCCCTCTCCCCCCCAAAAAAAGTTAGCTTCAAAGACTTAGCTTTGTAATAAAAAGCAACAACTTCCCCATTGCTCATGAACATGTATCTCTCCATTTCATCGGCAAATGCCTTTGCATAGAACCTTTAAGAAGGTTTCAGCATTTAATTTTGGGATTCCTGTAGATTCACTTTTCATGAAGAAGATTTCTTTTTCTGCCTTGTTGCTTTTTATAAGTGTCAGATTGTTTTTGTGTAGATAGGGTCAAAGAAGAAAAGTGCCAATTTCACTTAGAAGTCAGTGAGTGAAGAGACAAAGATGTCTTGGGAGTGGCCACTTAAGGCTGGTCACTGTGTTTCAGGGTCTAGTCCCCAGCTTTGCAGAAACAAAACTTCATTTTTTTCAATGTACCCAGGTCATATCAAATTTTTAGCAACTGACAAAGTTTAGTAAAACCACTGCTACTCCCGCTCCTCTTCATCCTCCTAACAGCTAACATTTATTGAGCACTCAGTATGTGCTAGACGCTGGGCAATGTTAATTGCTTGATTTACCTCATCTAAGCCTAACAACAACTCTTTGAGATGGGTACTACTATCACACCCCATTTTGCAGGTGAGGAAGCTGAAGTACCAGGAGAGTAACAGCTTGGTCAATGGTAGGCAGCTATTAAATAGTGGAGCCAAGCTTCAAACCCAACTGTCACACTCTATGAGCTTATGCTCTTAATCACCATACTATACCTACCCACCGTAATCATTATACTATACCATACTATACTATACTATACTATACCTTCCTAAAAGTATATACCACCTGTTTTAAGGAAAGAATTCATGAACAAAAATCATTTTTATTAATTTACAGTAGAGAATATTCATTTCCAGGGATTAAAAGATCAGTATCAAAACATCAAATAAGAGAAGTCAATGGTCTTGAGCAGTAATCTTTAAGTACACCTGAGGGCTGGCTAATAACATAGGTTGTCTCCTAAGGTAGTGCTGAATGAACTGCTAAACTCTGTCCAAGCCAGTCTAGCTCTCTCTAGTTAAGACAAGCTTACCAAGTCCCTTTCATTAATATTCTTTCTTTAGATAAGGAACAACATAATTGAACTGGGTTTGATGGTTTTACAGTTTCACAGTTTTTAATACAATCAGGCATTCCTCAGAAAGCCTACTTCTTCCTAGATTGTCTTATACTCCTCAACCACCCATTTAGGTAATATTTGTATCCGTGGATCACTCTTGCATCACATTTTCACTCTTCCTAGTTTCACTCTTTGAGGTTGGTTAAGGCACTGGCATTCTTTTTTTTTTTTATAAGGATTTTTATTATATTATGTTAGTCACCATACAGTACATCCCCGGTTTCCGATGTAAGGCTCGATGATTCATTAGTTGCGTATAACACTCAGTGCACCATGCAATACGTGCCCTCCTTACTACCCATCACCGGTCTATCCCATTCCCCCACCCCCCCTCCCCTCTGAGGCCCTCAGTTTGTTTCTCAGAGTCCATAGTCTCTCATGTTTCATTCCCCCTTCTGATTACCCCCCCTTTCTTTATCCCTTTCTTCCCCTACTGATCATCCTAGTTCTTATGTTCCATAGATGAGAGAA
This sequence comes from Ursus maritimus, assembly GCF_017311325.1. Taxonomy (NCBI): domain Eukaryota; kingdom Metazoa; phylum Chordata; class Mammalia; order Carnivora; family Ursidae; genus Ursus; species Ursus maritimus. The sequence continues at coordinate 30,390,015 of NW_024426774.1, read as the reverse complement.
ATCATATGATAGTTGTCTTTCTCTGCTTGACTTATTTCACTTAGCATTATCTCCTCCAGTAAGGCACTGGCATTCTTTAACTGCTCCTCTCCCATCCCCATCTCCATACTTCAGTACTGATCATGGTCCAGTACTTGGCTAATGGAAAGTTAATTTCTTTATACAATATGAAAGAATTATAAACATGATTCTGAGAATTTTTCCTTCCTAGAATTTTGTAAGAGCATTCTAGAGGGAATTGAAGATTATGAAATGTTGGGGGAAAAAAAAAGCAAAGTTGTAGTTGAATATAGCTGTTTGGATGGATCCACAGTACATATATATACAGCACATAACATAAATACATATTAAAAGACTATTTACATTAAAAATAGATACATGTACAAAAGGTCTAAATTTGTTTTTGTTTTAAGGTTTTCACATACAAGCTAAAATAGTGACAATGATTTAAAACTGAAACTAAAATGGAGAAGAAAATAAGAGAAAGAGTGAACTTTTTCTTTAATGCTTCTCTGGAAAAACTGAATCTAGAAAATGCAGATAAATTTTGAAAGCTGCTGTAAAAGGATTAAGGATTAACCCACCCTCTCCTAAACTAATAACATAATCAATATTTAACAAGAGTAATATATTAAGAATTACTTAACATTTCATATTAGGAATTCTTAGAATATTTGTTGAATTAAGGAGCTTTTATATTCCGGTTGAATCCTGGAACATGATCTTAATGTAACTCACAGTGCTAGAGGCAGAAAGTTATGTGGCTGAAAATGATTTCAAAAGAATCAGTGGGAATAAAAGTACTCTGTACAGTAATATCTCCCTGATTTGGACTGACATTTAGTGAAAAGAATTGGTTATGTGTTCTTAGAGAAAAAGTGTTCAGTACAATAGAGTATGGAAATACTATGTGGAACTATTGTTTTTTCATGGTACCTAGGATAGCAAAGCCCAGCCTAGAATTGTCCCTCCTCTAATAGAGATAAATCACCTGTAATTAGCTTATCAAAGCCCCTGTCTCTAGAGAGGTAGACAAGCCAGTCAGAATTTACCCCTTTTCCTTTGCTGTGCTTGAAAGCAGTTTGTTACAAGTTGGAAAACTGCTTCTTTTCCTATTTTTTACAGTATTATATCCTTCAAAATTCTCTTTGGTACAAAAGACTTTGCATTCAGAGACAAAAAACATTTATTGAGGCCTAATAGTATACTAAGTACTATCTTTCAATAAGTTACCTATGCTTTGTGCAACAGCACTTTTCATAAGTTCTTTTTTTTTTTTATAAAATTTTCTTTTCTTTTTGGAAAAACCCTTTTTTTAAATTTTTTTTTTTTTTTTTTTTTTTTGAGAGGGAGGGGAGGGGCAGAGGGAGAGAGAGGATCTTAAGCAGGCTTCTCACCCAGCGTGGAGGCTGAGGTGGGGCTTGATCTCACAACTCTGGGATCATGACCTGAGGCAAAATCAAGAGTTGGATGCTTAATAGACCAAGCCACCCAGGTGCCCCCGTAAATTCTTAATAGAAGAAAGTCAAATTAGTGAGCCTTTACAGAATTGATATTCTGTCTTCCAGCAAGTATATAAAAAGATCTTTATCATTTAATCCTTTGAGAAGAACCCAGTTAAGTGGAAAACAAAAATCAATAAAACTAAAGGAGAACGGGGATGCCTGGGTGGCTCAGTGGGTTGTGTCTGCATTCAGCTCAAGTCATGATCCCTGGGTCTTGGAATCAAGTCCGGCCTGTGGCTCCTTGCTCAGCGAGAAGCCTGCTTCTCCCTCTGCCTGTGGCTCCCCTGCTTGTGCTCTCTCTCTGACAAATAAAATATTTAAAAAAAAATGAGAACAAATATAACATATTCTATAGAACGTCTGTTTTCTTGCTAGAATTTTTTTGCAATAGATGTATTCTTTCCATAATTTGATCAATCTGAAAAAAACATGTATGAATTTGTAGCATTGTCAAGAGAGGATTCATACTTCTTTCATCAACTAAGTCTCCTTTCTCCTGTACTCTGTATCATACACCTATATACATCACGTGAATTTACACAAGAGAAACATAGAGATACAAATATCTAAGGATTTCATCTTTCATGTGCAACAATTCCAACTCATATATTCCAAGTATTTATGGTGTAATGTCTTTTTTTTTTTTTTGTGGCTGGTGAAAAAGAAGTTAAATCTGTATTTGTAGACTTGGTGTTTGGCAAATACATTGTATAAAATCAAAACCGAAAAGTACAGCATAGGAAATATAGTCAATAATATTGTAATAATGTTGTATGGGTGACAGATGGTGACTACATTTATGGTGAACATCCAGTAATGTAAAGAATTATTGAAAGACTACGTTGTACATGTGAAACTATTATAACATTGTCAACTATACTTAACAAAAATAAAAAATAAAATCAAAACTGAATTTTAAGCGATTCTATCTAAAGAAAAGGTTTACATTTATTTTATATAGAGAGTGCCTGAGCAGCAAGGCCATTACTCAAAGACAACTTAAAGTCCCAGTCTTCAGGATATGAGTATTAGTGGATGAAATGTGTTACTACAATACAAAGCAGAAAGCACTAGAAAGGAAGCACAAGTAAATAACTCTGTGCTTCAAATGCAAATAATTTCATAATTGCCACTAGCTAGAAGGCTTTAAGGACTTAGGGTTTTTGCATAATTTCATTATAACCGGAAAACGAAATAAAACTCTATTCCTTTGTCCTCCAGACTCCCAAGAACTCCTACGGTTTTGGTGAAAATTGGTTCTGAAGGTGCTGGAGGGTCGTGCCGTCCCTGTGGGCGTCAGTCCTTTGAGGCCCAGGGTGCAGTGACCACTACTCAGAACGGCGGGGTTCGTGGAGTTCTCACCCTGGCCAAACTCCCGATTACCTCTGATGAGCCCCAAAGGTTGACTGAGTAGCAGTCTAGGCCAGGTCCCCCAGCAGAAAGGCGGCGGCAGCAGCAACATCAGCGGTTAAATTTTACAGCCTTTCATAAGGCTGGTCTAATGTACCTGTAGTAAGATTACTAGAGCTGAAGGTCCCTAGATTGGGGGAAATAAAAGAGGGGGAGGGAGAAGGGGAGGAAAATGAGGAGGGTACAGGAAAGGGGGGAAGGGAGGGGGCGGGACACCGCGGGGAAGTCCACGGGTTTACAGGCGAGGTCTAGCGTTCCCATGGAAACGTATTCCTCCGCCCGTTCCCAGTGTCTAGCCTTTTCAGTTCCCTCCGCGCCGCTTCTCCACTGTTTCCGCCCAGCTCCTTTGTGCCGCGCAGAACGTCGAAATGACGCATGCGCAGGGAGACGCAGCCGCCGCATATATAAACGCGAACCCAGCCTCTTCCTTGTAGTGCCGTCGGGACCGTTGGCCACAGACAGGGTTTTGCAGCTTTTGTATTACACGCTCCCTGGGCACTGCGAGCTGAGAACGCCGAGCTCGCGGGCCAGTCATCATGTCGCGTTACGGGCGGTATGGAGGAGGTAAGAGGCCGGGGCCCGGTAAGGGACGTTGCTGTGGATGTAGTGAGTATTGCGAGGCCGTGGGGTTGGCGCGGCGGTTGGGAGACGGTTATTCCGCGTGCGTAATGGCGGCTTCGGCGCACACCATACGAAGCCTGAGGCCGCGGGGGCGGGGTATCGAAGGCAGCCGGGGGGTGGCGGGTGCAGGTCTGTGGTGGGTTCTGTATTCATTCTTGGGCGATTTCGTCTCCCGCCACAGCCCAAGGCAGGCCCACGATCACTGTTTCCCTGTTGCCCTTCTTCGAGCCGCCCGCCTGCCCCCCCACCCCCCCGCTCTCGGCTGCCATTTTGCGCACATTGACGACCATGGTGGCGCATTTCCTTGGCGCTTTCCCGCCACTTTAGCAGACAGATCTGGTCGCAGCCGTAGAATCCGGGTGAATTTGAGACTGAACAAAAGTGTGGCAGCTTCGAGCTGCGCATTCTCGTCAGACAATCGGTCGAACTGAGGAGTGGGAATGGAGACATAATCTTTTCGTCTGGCGGCTGGTTTCTTTTCTCTTTTAGCTTTTTCGAGCGCGGTTTATGGCTCTGGGGCGGGGAGCTGGAGTCTGGGCGAGCCAGCGCCTGGGGCGGTTGCCGCGGAGGACGAGAGCCGGCGCAGCCCCGTTCTCCCGGTCCGGCCCCTGCCGGGTCCCGCCCGCCGCCGACGCTGCCGGCCCGCGCGCTCCCCGCGAGCCCGGGGCTGCCGGGACTCGGGGGCGGGGCCGGGGCGGGGCCCGCCCCACGCCTCGGAATATCCTACCACGTGTCTGTGCTTCTGTTTTGGAGGTCGTTTCCCTATTAGAATGTAAAGATCTTTGTCATACGCCTAGCTTTTCAAAATGAATGGGCTTTGCTGGTTTTAAGGCTAAATTAAATCTTTGATAAACGCATTAAACGTGCTTTGCACAATCTTACGGATGGCCTGTTTGGGACACAGAATTCACTGAAACTTAGGCAAAATATCGCATAACATGCATTATTCTATTTGCGTTTTTAAACAGAAACCAAGGTGTATGTTGGTAATCTGGGAACCGGTGCCGGCAAAGGAGAGTTAGAAAGGGCTTTCAGTTATTATGGTCCCTTAAGAACTGTGTGGATTGCGAGAAATCCTCCAGGATTTGCCTTTGTGGAATTTGAAGATCCTAGAGATGCAGAAGATGCAGTGCGAGGCCTGGATGGGAAGTAAGTAGATGTTGGTTATGAAATTGACGTTTATTAAAATATCCCTGTGAGCTGGGTAGTGAGGTAGGTAATAAGGTTGGATTCTGTAGTCTGGAGGAGACAAGCAGCTAACTTAATTCTATATATTTAAGATATGAAGGGGGTGCAAATGTGGAGTTGGAAGGGTTTATAAAGATAGCTGAAGTTTGTGAGGGAAGAGTGGTTGGAAAGTTCTAAATCTAGAAGTGGTGTATTCTTTTAGCATTAGAATTTTGTTGATTTTCTTTTATAGGGTGATTTGTGGTTCCCGAGTGAGAGTTGAATTATCAACAGGCATGCCTCGGAGATCTCGTTTTGATAGACCACCTGCCCGACGTCCCTTTGATCCCAATGATAGATGCTATGAATGTGGCGAAAAGGGACATTATGCTTATGATTGTCATCGTTATAGCCGGCGGCGGCGAAGCAGGTATCTATTTTAATGAATGGTTGGTATACTAGTTAATCAAGTAATTTTTTTATTAGCAAGGCAGATACTAGTATTTTTCTATAAACTTGAATGTTAATTGTACAGGTGTATTTTACAATTTTTGTTTAATTAAACAAATGTTAATATATTAATAATCAACCTGGTCAAAACCTTTCAGGTTTCTTCGTTTGAGTCAGTCGCCTTGATTCAGAATGTCACGAGCCTTATGATATCATGCTGAGGCGCCTTGCAAATCCGACAATTAAGATCCTCCTAGACCTTGAGGTGATCAGCATAAGAGGCCAGATCCCCTCGAGTCATCTACACCTAGCTTCACCTTATTCTTTAAAGGGCAGAAAATTTGAGACGGTGATCGCCGTAACAGTAAATTTGGCTTACAATTGGGGCCCCCTCCGGTTTAGAAAGAGGAACACCAGATTGACCACATTCCCAACTAGAAAAATCTTCTTGCGTCAATCAAGCCTCACCTGGCTCATTTGGCTGTCAGTTTGATCGTCGTTAGATTGAAGAAAACATCTAGATGCAGCGATCGGCTATAGATACTTCTAGATCGTCTAGATCTACTAGACCATGGGCCAAAGAGGGTCGACCTGCAAACTTGCAAGGTTTATTTTAAATACACATTATGGTGTTTTATATTAATGTAATTCTAAGATGTAATTCAACTTTTAACAAATCTTTTTTTAGGTAGTAAAAAAAAAAAAAAAAAAAAGCTAATAGGCCCAGAGTTTGTTTCCAAATGAGACACTAAATTTAAATAGTTTTGAGATTCGATTTCAGCAGAGGCACACAAACTCTAAAAACGAGTTACCATCTAACATTTTGTTTTTTTCTAACTTAAAAAATAGGTCACGGTCTAGATCACATTCGAGATCCAGAGGTAGGCGATACTCTCGCTCACGGAGCAGGAGCAGGGGAAGGAGGTGAGAAATACTACTTAATTTAAGTTTTAACAAGTGATAAACTTTAATTGGACATAAGACATAAACTTTGATTTATTTTTTAGGTCAAGATCAGCATCTCCACGACGATCAAGATCTGTGTCTCTTCGTAGATCAAGATCAGCTTCACTCAGACGATCTAGGTCTGGTTCTATAAAAGGATCGAGGTATTTCCAGTATGTAACACTTTTTTTCCCTTATTTGTATTTGGATTGTCACGTCTTAATGACTGCACTTTAAGACAATTAATGAATGTCTTAAAGACATAATTGAAATGGATTGCTTCAGAAAATATTTTGAGACCTAAAAGTTGAATTTATACATGACCTGTAAATGGATATTACTTAATTGTACAGTTAAAGAAAAGCCCAATCAAAGATTTTTAAAGGGTTGTTTGAGAGGTCGTGGTAGAGGATGGTCCAAAGCACAAATCCTCAAGTCATTCTAGTGAACACTGTGGGTAGACACGTTGCTGAACTCTAGAGCAAATTATGTCTGTCTAGGTAAATGATGCTACCTCTAAAAGATGATAGTTGCTTGATCTCATAAGGAGGCCGCTTAGAACAAGGAGGAGACTTAGAAGCAAGTTGGAAGAAAAGCTTCTCCTTCTTGGAATGATGGGAGGTGAATTTGAGATCATAGAAAGTTGTTTAGAGTAGTAGTTGTATACATGTGGGTAAATGTGGCCTGTTTTTAACCTGAGACTTATACTGAAACGTAAGAAGTTAAGAACCTTAGTTGTTTTTACTCCCTTTGTTAGAAGTCCTTTAAATGTGGTAGAAATGGGTAAGATTCTGGAAAATGAGAAGTTGACAGTATTACAGTTGAGTCACTAGTAGGGAATGCCACTGGGAGTTAACTACTGTTAAATAATAGTACAAAATCTTCAAACGCAGGGATTCTAAAATTTGCAGTCCAGTTGAGGAAGCTCTGACACTCTAGATAAATGCATTTTATTTGACTACAGGACCCCCCAAACGTATGTATTTTAGAGCCAAATTTAGCTTGGATGACAAATCAATAGTCTTGAGCATGAAAGCTTGTTGATACAAGAATAATAAAGTTCTAAGACCCAGTTGTGACTTGATACTGCACTTACCACCAGAAGAATGGAAATATCCGTTTAGGGATCTGTGTGATGTTGGTTTGATTCTTCTAAGATAAAATTAAACCAAACCATACCAGTCTTAAAAACATTTTTTTATTTGTTTTGGATACTATACTCTTTAAGAATGTCATACCTCTGTACAGGAAGTTTGACTATCAGCCCAGCTCATTGAGATGATAGAACCAAACAATTGACGCGGTGGTTCTTTATTTTGATATCAGAGCTTATTAAAAGTATAATTTGTCCAGTCTTAGGCCGATACAAGGAAAGAGTTGTGTTTTGCTAGTTTTTTTTTTTTAATACTTCATTAAAAAAATTTTTTTAAAGTAACCTTTACACCCAGCATGGGCTCTAACTCCTAACCACTGAGATCAAGAGTTGCACACTCTACCCACTGAGTCAGCCAAGCGCCCTGTGTCTTGCTTAATTTTCGTTTCTCTGTTCTTAGTTTACCTAATAAAGTGCTCAGTAGGTGTTGAAAGAGATTATTCTGTGAACTAATTGGTATAATTGTTTTTCTTTTTATTAAGATCACGGTCGAGATCAAGATCAAGATCCAGGTCTCTTTCACGACCAAGAAGCAGGTAGGGTAAAAATCTGATTAATGCTCTTCTAGTATATGGCACCAATATCCAAAGAGTTCAAAGTGTTTTGAATTTAAATTTCAAGTGTTAACTTTAAGCCAAGGTGTTAGTGGAACACAGTACCTCATTAGTAAACCAAACTTCTAGAACTTAATTTATATGTGGCTTTTTGTGGCTGACTTCCTGGACAAGGAAATGTCAAGCTATGGTGAAAAAGAAGTTTCTGACTTTGGGGTTATATGAAGAGGCCTTGTTAGAACTGATGGGCGCATGGAGAAGCATTCTGAGAGAATTGTGCTTAAAGCAGAGTGTAAAGATTGTGATACAGTGAAGCAGTTGACTCATTTTATGAACAGTTGTTGGAAGATTGGCTTTTGTTTGCAAAAACTGGTAGGCTCTTTTTCAGTTTAACTGTGGCCTGACCTTTTAATTTTAAGCTCAGGGCAACTTGGGGGTTCATTTCATGATACTGTGATTATAAGAAAGGGATTGGTTAGTACTTTTTCTTAATAGAATTTCTCATGTTTTGACAGCCGATCAAAGTCCAGATCTCCATCTCCAAAAAGAAGGTAAGCTAAATAATTTGTTGCCAAATCTTAACTGTCAAGTGTGGCCTCTGCAGAATTTGTTTTGCTTACTGCTTACTTTTGCAGGCTTTGAGCTCTTTGGAGAATTGGTGCTATATATATTACTAGATACTAAGTTTCTTAGGTGATTGCTTTTCCCGCTTCAACATTAGCTTATATTTTTGGTGGATGTTTAGTCATAAAATGTTAGGATGATTATTAAGATGTTTAGTGCGGTGAACCTTTAACTGTATAATTTCATGTTAAGAAACCTGCTTTTTCCTCCACGTGGGACAGTCGGTAAATGAAGTACCCACATGAAGGAAAAATGTTTAGGTTGAGATCTTACAGCTAAAGCATTATCTTGCTTATTAGTTGATACCTAATGATCAAAACCTCTCAGAATTTAAATAGTTGTCTTGCAGTTATAGCAAGGAGGCAATTAAATCCAATCTTAAGCAGGGACAAAGGATTTGTATGTAAATCTTTGATTTCTGCTAAATAGTACCTTTGGCCACCTTTGAGTTTATGGAAATTGAGTTTTGCCCTGACATGTACATGAGAAGAGTAAATTTCAGTAAATACTAATCAGTGCCGAACTTAATGTTTTTCTTTTTAGTCGTTCCCCATCAGGAAGTCCGCGAAGAAGTGCAAGTCCTGAAAGAGTGGACTGAAGTTCTCAAGTTCACCTTTTAGGGAAAAGTTATTTTGTTTACATTATTATAAGGGATTTGTGGTGTCAAAGTGTAACCTAGGAAGGGTATTTCAACCATCTAATCAAAATGGATCTGGATTATTACTCTGTAAATTCACAGCAGTAAGATAATATAAATTTTTGTTGAATGTATTAACATCCTATGGTCTGAAAATGTGGGTTTTTATTTGGCACATTTAAATAAAATGTTTCTAACTAGATTTTTGATTTGTGTTCAATATTAATACTCAGTTTGTTAAGCTTCAGGGGTAAACCTTGATATTAACCATATTCATACAGACTTACATTTCAAAGTTTAATGGTGTTTGAGTCATGAACCTCATTAGCTGTAGTATACATACACTTTGAAAATTATTTTTTATCCTTAGAGCTTTGGGTGAGATAAGAACTCAAGTCCCTTTAATAGCATAAGTGTATCTGACAAGTCCCTACTTTAATCTGTGGGAGTTGGTGTTATTAGGTAACAAGCTCTGATGATCTCAATTTGTCAACCTAGAGGGACCACTGATTCCGAAGGCTATTTAGTTAAGTATAGTAACTGAGGTTTTCAGGGTATCAGATGGGATGGTGTCAAATTAGAACTCCTGACTTCAGTAAGTTCTACCCGATCTTTTTTTGTTTTGTTTTCAACATTAATTTTATACCACAACTTTCGCATGTTTGAGGAATTGTCTGAATTTGGCACAAACATCTTCATGTAAACCAGCTTTGCAAAATTTTCAGTCCAGATAATCTATCTCTTGAAACAGATTCCTTATTCTGAGCAGAGATCTGTTAATTTCCAATCTAGGTTTTTCAGTTCCCGACTACCAATATCTTATTTTGCCAGGCTGGTGCGAAAGTAATTAAAGATGTCAATCAGAAATGTTAATGAGACTAAAGAAGTTTTGTAAATCTCACCTACATTTAGCAACACCTTATTTAGTTGTTTTGGTAGCACCTGGTAGCTCTTAGAATATAGCCAGTAGATTCTTTTTGAGACTTTATCTTTAGTAGGGCAGTAATAGTTAATTTTGAGTTTTCTGGTCAAGCTTTTACCAGGTATTCACTAGCATTGGTGCAAAAAGGGAATACTGGTCTGCATCAAATTTATTTGGTCTGATCGCTAGTGCGTTGAAAGATTGGATGCTTTGTTTTCAGAATTTTGACAACTGGCTGAATTATAATGGTGTAAAGCTTTGTGTATAATTGGCAGGCTTATTTGTTGCACTTGGTCAGCTTTAATTGTTCTGTATTATATAAAGATAAGTTCACTTAATAAATCTGCAGAGAACAAACAATCCTGATATCAATTTTTGGAAGTGGGAGTTCTGAGCCGAGAGTAGGAATCACCTGTAGCTTTGGGATGGATTACTGGCAGCATCCTAGAGATGAGTACAAAAAGATGAAAAGGATATGAAGAGGGGTAGGGGCAAGGATGGGTTTAAGAAACAAGCCCAGGAAGTGTTGCTCTAAATGGGAAAGGGAATGCTGGGTATCTAGGCTAGTACCTTTCACATGCTTGACAGCAACTACTATGATTAGTATACATCTTAATACTTCAGTGCAGTGTACTTTTTATAGTTTCAGATGTTAGGAATGCTAAATTTATGTAACTGACTTGGTAAGTGCTAGTCTAGGCTCATTCCTTCTAAATTTTAAACCTGGCACTACTTGGTAGCTAATTGAACACATCAGACATGGTACTTTGGACATAGAATCTAATTTTGGTCCTCTCACCTGCAGAGGTGTTGAGAGGTAGGTAATGCATGCCCTTGACTTCACAGTGGGTTTTCCTTTGGACTTGGAGCTAGGCTAAGTATCAAATGAAAGAGGTCCTACCTACCACCTTGCCATGTTCCCTCCTGAGGATGAAGGAAATCTGAGGGAGTTTGGAAATGCCATCACTTTGAGACTTGGTTAAATGAATGGTGGCATATAGGATTGTGATTCTCATTTTTGTGTAGCCTATCTTGAAGTCTAAAGGAGCACGGTGATTTCCAAGAGAATATAAAAAGGAAATGGAAGCTCTAAAACAGCTTGGTAAAGAGTAATCAGAGTGAAGAGTAATAGCAAAGAATTCATTAGATCTGGCTCTTAACTGAGCAACCGTCGTTTGGAGGCCTTTGGAAGGGAGGGCTATACAACCCAGAGATGTAAATGTAATTGCATAGCTGGAAAGACATGATGAAGCAAAGGTCAAAGTAACATATTAGGGCCTGGCTGGTCTTGGAGTGTTCGGAGGGTGGTGAAAACTGGTGACAAGCCGAAGAAATGGGGTGAAGATGCCTAGGTTTATGGTACAGTAGTATTAAAGCTGTTCTATCCAGAACTATCTTAAGGGAGGGTGGCAGGGAAGCACCAGTAAGCAGCTTTAAGGCCTGATAGGTTATTTTTTCCACACTTTATAGGTTTCCTGTTACCATTCTGGTAAAAATGTCAAAGGACTTTTTGTCGATCCCCACAACAAAATAGTGCTGTTAACCCCATCTCCCAGAAGAGGAAATGGGTTCAGAAAGATTGTTAATACTGTACAATTATCCTCTTAGGAGGTAAGAAATGTTTGGATCCTATATACCATTTCAAAGCCCTTAATTTTCTAATCAATAAAGCACCTTACTACTCCTTTGAAACAAAACCATGTAGGAAAATCAGAAAATACAACCTATGATTCTACCCATAACCATTGCTATTAACTTGGCTATTTTCTTTCCAGACTTAATGAGGAAAAGATGCTGGATAGAAGGATGTGGAATGCAGTAGCCAATTAACTGTTACGCCCTCAAGGCCAGTTCTTGGATCTAGTGCTTTTTCCTTTTCCCATAGGCCACTGGCCCAACTTATTTTACATTTTATTTCATTTTTTGACTTGGTAATCCGTACCCCTGACTCAGCAGCACGGTTTCTTCCCCAAAGGTAACCACTGTTACCAATTATATAGCCTGAGCAAATATACATAGATATTTTCTCCTTTTTCCCTTTAACACAAAATAGACACACCTTGTTTTTCTCACTTAACATTTTGGAGTTCTTTCATATAGGTAAAAATGGCACTTCCTCTCTTTTATGTTGCATACTATTTAGTTTCTGGATATTGCATAATTTATGCAGTTAACTTTTGTGCCCCTTCAATGTGCCAGGTACTGCTAGCCTTGGAAAACAGGTGAACAAAGTCTGTCTTCATGGAACTTAAGTTCTGGAGAGACAAATGAACAAACAGGTGGGTAATAACATATATGCACAACCGTGAAGCTCGGGGAGAGGGAGTTGGTGTTGGGTAAAGGGTGTCTAAGGGAGGCCTCTGATGGTGACATTTGCGCAAGTGAGGGATTATATGTCAACTCTGGGCAGAGGGCGCAGTAAGCATGAAGGCCCTGAAGAGGTTTGGGAGAGGGCTGTAGGATATAGATCATACGGGACCTTGTATACATTGGAGAAGACTTGCTTTGTTTCCACTGAGCATTTTTGAGCAAAGAGTAACAGGAATTGAATCAGTTACCTATTACCTGATATGAGGGTTGTTTCTAATTACTGCAACAATACTGTGGTGAATTACCTTGTACAATATGTTGCACATGTGACCCTGCATATCTTGGATAATCCCTAGAAGTTGAATTGCTGGGTCAAAGGATATGTGCATTTATATTTTTGCTAGGTATTGTTCATTTGCTCTGGCGACTAGGTATATGAGTGTCTGTTTCTCTGTACTGTTGCCTACGTGATGGGCTATCATTTGTTAAGCTTACCAATCTTGTGTTGGAAAATGGTGTCTCAGCATAGTTTTTGGTTTTTGTTTTAGTTGTGGCAGAATGCATATTATCCCCCTATTCTGCAAAGTTTCCACATACTCAGACGTCTGGTTTATGTTAACCCTTGCTCTCAACACCATAAACTTCTTTAGTCAGATTTCTGTTCACACTGTAATTACCTATTTACTTCTCTGCAGGTACGCTGCCGAAAGTCTAATGGCTACAGCAAGTACCAGGCCTTATTCCGTTTCCTCATTGTCTAGTACTTAAATATTTGATGAAGGAAAAGTTAGTTGATGAATGAATGAATGAATGAATGAATGAATGAATTCTAATCTGTTAAACCAAGCATATAAAATTAGAACCTCCTCTCTTGTCTGAGACCTTTATAATCACCATTTCAGTTAAAAGTTCACATTGCCTTTTAGTGACCTCTAAGACTGCCTCTGACTCCCGTCTGAATCCGCCGGCAAAGGATCTGGCTCCATAGGCCGCTGTTCACCATGTCCGGCTCTGCTCTGCAACTCTCCTGCAAGGGTTTTTTTCTCATTTTGGTTAAACTCCAAGAGTTCTGCTCAGAAAGGGTGAGGAAAATTTCTGTGCAGAAAGTTCTCTGCAGGAAGGGTAGAGACTTACCTACCATTCCAAGAGCTGATGAGCCCAGATGAGTCTGCCTCTCCCATGGAAGAAACAAAATCATTGGACCGACAGCAGCCATATCATATGGCTGTCAGCTGCCTAAGGTTATATCCTGCAGTCCTGTCCAGTTCCACAGACTCCCTGGGTGCTTCTCGGGAACCGAAGCTGGCAGGTGGCTAAACGGGATCCTATAGGAAGAGCCTGTTAGCTTTTATTTTGGTTTGTAGCATACCTTCAAGAAATCTAGTTTCTAGAAAATGAGTCTGTTCAATGCCAAGAATAAAAAATCTGGCTGTAAAGAAAATATATATGGCAGAGGTAAAGGTAGATGGGCTAGTTTATCTCGGTCATTGTCAAAACGACCATCACCAGAGTTCCTGGGCTCCCATAATAAGAACATACTGCTTTCTTTAACTAAGGCTGGCTGTACTATGCTTTAATGTTCATATTCTTTAAGAGTGCAGGCTATTTATTTAGACCAGGATTTAGGAAATTATGGCACACAGGCCACATCTGGCCCACTGCTGTTTTCATACAGCTAATGAGCTAAGATGGTTTCTACATTTTTATGTGGCTGAAAAACGTATAATAATAATGACATGAAAATTATGTGAAATTCAAATTGCAGCATCCATAATGTTTTATTGGGACACAGCCAAGGCTCATTTGTTTACCTATCATCTCTTGACTTTTTGTGTTATAGTGGCAGAGTTGTGTAATTTTGACAGATTGTAAGTCACAAAACCATTTACAGAAAATGTTTGCCACCCCTGGTTTAGACATTTATCTTCAACTGTTTACAATCTTCAATATAATTATTTCTGAAGATCCTAGGTGCCATTACTAGTAGGGTTGCAACAGCCTTACCAAGACATACTTTTGGTCTGGGGAGATTGTTTCTTTGTGACTCATTCTTGAGAAAGTGCTTCATGAAGCTAGGGGGCAAATTCTAGCTAAACATTTATGTACTTACAGTATTAGTGAAAGCTTTTACTCTAGGACGATGGATCTCATCCCTAGTTACATATTAGGATCAGCCAGAAGCCTTAGAAACATTCTAGTGAAGTCAAAATTGCTGAGGGTGATGCCTGAGCATTAATATTCTAAAAATCTTCCTGGTGATTCTAATATATAACCAGAATAGGAAACTATTGCTATTGGGGCTAGTGATAGCCCACTCCAAGTTCACTAGTTACGGGACAGATTGGCCTGACTTAACTGCTATTATAATAGTTTGCAATACTCGTGATTCAAAGGAAGGTTCTAATATGTATCCTTTATGTTTCTCTGAGCAAATGACCTTATGCTGGAATGAGACCTTTTTATGAAAATGGTAGAAACTACATTTTAGTTTATATAAATACCAGCAGAGGTCACTGTGCTCAGAGAAATATTCATCTAAAAGAAAGCTAATGTTCTGTTCAGGAAATTTGAAGCAGTGTTTACTAGAACTATTGGTTTTACCCAACACTAAGACAACTCCAGGCATGGCCTCTGGTCACAATTGTGGCTCTTCTAACTACATGCATACATTTATAATTGTCGTATCTTCTTGATGTGACGATGCTTTTATTATAAAATATCTTTGTCTCTACAAATATTTGTTTTATTATTTTTTTGAATATTTCATATCTTAAAGTCTATTTTGTCTGATAGTAATATAACCACTCCAGCTCTTTTTTTTTTTTTTAAGATTTTATTTATTTGACACAGCACAAGCAGAGGGAGAGGGAGAAGCAGACTCCCCGGTGAGCGGGGAGCCTGATGCGGGGCTTGATCCCAGGACACCAGGACCATGACCTGAGCTGAAGGCAGATGCCCAACCAACTGAGCCACGCAGGTGCCCCCCATCCCCAGCTCTCTACTGATGACTGTTTCATATGGCATATCTTTTCCATCCACTTACTTTCAGCCTATTGGTGCATATAGTTAGTTGCTATATCTTGCTTTTTAAATTCAGTCTGACAAAACTCTGCCTTTTGGGGTATTTAAGCCATCTGCAGTTAGTACAATTATTGATATGATTGGATTTACAATTGCCATTTTTTTTGTATTTCCCATTTTGTTTTCTGTATGTTTTCTGTCTTTTTCCTCTCTTCCTCTTGTAACCGCCTTCTTTTGTATTGAATGTGTTTTTAGTGTATCATTTTAATTTCTCTTGATTTTATTTTTTACTATATTCGTGAGTTATTTCCTTAGTTGTTACATCTTCATTTATCACAATCTACTTCAGATTAATATTCTGGTAAAATACAGAAATTTTTTTTTTTAATGATTTTTTATTATGTTAGTCACTATACAGTACATCCCCAGTTTCCGATGTAAGGCTCAATGATTCATTAGTTGTGTATAACACCCAGTGCACCATGCAATACGTGCCCTCCTTACTACCCATCACAAAAATACAGAAATTTTGTTCCAATGTATTTCCTTTTCCTGGATTTCCCTCCCGTGTGCTGTATGTATTATAAACTCTGATATAGTGTCATAATTTTTGCTTTATACAGTCTTATGTCTTTTAAAGAAGAGATAAGAAAATACACAGACCCTTTTTGTTAACCATATATATATATATTTACCATATCTGATATTCTTCATTCTTTCCAAGGATTTATGTTGCCATCTTAATTTCCTTTTAGCATGAAGGACTTCCTCTAGTATTTCTGGTAAGGCACGTCTGCTAGCAATGAATTCTCTCATGCTTTATCTGGGAATGTTTTCATTTCATCTTTTTTTTTAAGATTTTATTTATTTATGTGACAGAGAGACAGCCAGTGAGAGAGGGAACACAGCAGGGGGAGTGGGAGAGGAAGAAGCAGGCTCACAGCGGAGGAGCCCGATGCGGGGCTCAATCCTGGTAGGCCGGGATCACGCCCTGAGCCGAAGGCAGACGCTTTAACGACTGCGCCACCCAGGCGCCCCCATCTTTGTTTTTGAATGGTAGTTTTGGGTTAAGCACTTTGACTATGTCATTCTGCTGTCTCCTGGACTCAGCTGTTTCAGATGAGAAGTCAGATGTAATGGTATTGGTGGTCCCCCGTAGTAATGAGTCATTTTTCTCTTGCTTTCAATTTTTCTCTTTGTTTTTTGGCATTCAACAGTTTATGTATCTAGGTGGGGATCTTTTTGTATTTATCCTCTCGGAGTGTTAATAGAGCTTCTTGGTTGTATCGATTAATGGTTTTTTGTCAAATTTGAGGGTTTTTGTCATTTTTTGAAATATTTTTCAGACTGTTTCCTTTTTTGGTTTTTTTTGTTTTGTGTTTTGGTTCTCAAGTTTTATTCAAGAACTCATACAGAATATTCCAGATAAATGAGTTTTAATCCTCCCCTTCCTCATCCTGGTAAATCTGGAAGTAATGCAATTTGTAACTCTCTCTGCTGTTAGCAACTGTGTGTAACCAATCACATAGATTATTATTCTTCACATATTCTTGGTGAGATATTTCAAATAGCTTTTGGAAAAAGGCACCTCAGAAGTTATAGTAATCTTGCTCCTCCTTTCAGTGGTTACAACCCTTCCACTGAGATTCCCAGCTTTTCCATTCACTTTGATTCTCTCTTGAAGAAACTGCTCAAAATTGGTAGCATCCATGATTCCATCCTCTACAGAGGGGGTGCAGTCAAGGGTTCTTTTTTTTGCCCCCTCTCCATAAGCTTTTTCACAGGTGCCATGGCGGCAGTGGAGGCAGAAAGCGTCCTCTCCTTTTTGGACTCTCACACATATGTG
This sequence comes from Ursus maritimus, assembly GCF_017311325.1. Lineage (NCBI taxonomy): Eukaryota > Metazoa > Chordata > Mammalia > Carnivora > Ursidae > Ursus > Ursus maritimus. Next base: position 30,372,850 of record NW_024426774.1, on the reverse strand, counting down.
TTGATGTGCTTCATGTCCTGCAGGTCTCCGAGGTTCTGTTTTCCTTTTTTTTTTTTCTAAGATTTTATTTACTTATTTGAGAGAGAGTGCTGCACAAGCAGGGGGAGCGGCAGGCAGAGGGAGAGGGAGAAGCTCCCTGCTCAGCAGGGAGCCCAATGCGGGACTCGATTCCAGGACCCTGAGAATCATGACCTGAGCCAAAGGCAGTTGCTTAACCGACTGAGCCACCCAGGGGTCCCAGTTCTGTTTTCTTCAATTTCTTTTCTGTTTTTCAGATTCATAATTTCTATTGATTTATCTTCAAGTTCACTTATTTTTTCTCCTGTCCTCTCAGATCTGTTTCTTAGCTTCTCTAGTGAACTTTTCATTTATTATTGTAAATTTCAACCCTACAATTTTCACTTGGTTGTTTTTTATAATCTGTCTCTATTCAACTTTTTGGTTATTTTAGAAAAACATTCTTGTGTTTATTTTTAAGCTTAGTTTTCTAGGGGGTTGCCCTGTGTCTGTGTAGCTAAGTGGTTAGCCAATCTCTAGACAGAGGTTGTGCTCAGACACCCCAACCAGTCAGATTTCTGCCCTCTGCCCTCTATCTGTTTTAGTTGGGGAGTGAATTCAGTGTTTGGGCTGTTTTCAGTTCTGCCCTGCCTTTTACTTTTTGCTGAACCCCTTTTAATTTCCTGTGCACATGCATGCAGCCTCAGAGTTGGCCAGGAGTGTACAGCTTGGACCCTGTCTGGTCTCTGCGATGCATGTGTGCAGGCTCCAATCATCCAGAAATCTGCATTTTCCAACCAGATTGCAGCATCAGGCTAGTAGAGCCATCAGCTGTCCCTGCTTGCATACCAATGAGATCATTACTTCTATTGATAAAGCTGTTGGGTATTGGTATCACCTACTGCTCCAAATTGAGTGAACACCCCCTTCAACCACAGCAACCTGCTGGTCCACATGTTCTGTTTTGCCCTCGCAGAACCTCCACAGTGACTGGGCTGGGGGAGGATGGGAGTGGGAGCGGCTTCAGGCAAGAATCCCACAGTCTCCCACTGTTCCTGTACAAAGTCCACAGCTCTCCAAACATAAACATCGCAGATTGCTGTATGCTTTTGGCCAGTTTTCCAGAGCAGCAAAGTTGTTTTGTCAATTTTTTTTTTTTCAGCGTTCTATACTTGCTTTTTTGAGGAGAGAGGATTTGCTGACCTCCTTACTTGGGAAGTGCTACCCAAAGCATCTGAGGCTTGAATTATGATTTGAGTCATTGGAGGATAAGTTGAAACTTGAAAAAGATAAATGCCTCCATCGGAAAAGGATTGCACTCCTGCCAAAACTGTCTAAATAGCCCACTGCAAACTGGTGATCCAGTTGTTTAAAATGGTTATGACTGATAACGGGAACTGGCTGGGAACAGAAGGTATGTGCTGTGTTTCCCTTCTGTCTTCTGCTGGTAGTTCTGTATTTTTTCACGTTCTACTTTTTACAAACTGTATTCATCGGCATTAACTTCCTTTGGTCCTTTGAGATTGGACGGTCATAGGTTACCTAACAGGTCGCAACGGTTCAACGTCCACAGTATGCCATCTTAGTTTAGTCTTTCCAGCAACGTTTGAGCAGTTGTTTAGTATTACATCTTACCTTGTTAGGCAAAACATTTGGGAATTGGAAAAATGAAGATCCCACAGCTAATGATAAGAATTTATATTCTAAGAATTTGAAACAGGAATCCATAGATCACTGAACTAAAGTCAGTGATAGGCTCACCTGTGAAGGGTCAGAACTCAGAATAATAGCACTAGTCTGGTTGTGGGTAGGTGGTGTATGGTAAAGAAGGCATGGACTCCTGGAGGCCTGGAGACTTATTTTTGTGGGAATGGGGTAGTTTGTGTTGCATTTAGTGGATATTTGCATTTTCAACAAGTCTTTAATCTGTGGTTGTGTGGTGTTTTTCATATCGAATACCATGTTTGTCTTCACCATCTCACATGAACTAAAATTGTCCTGTTATTAGCCTGTAAAGTTTTGTTTCTTGCTGACACCTTCAGTGAGTTCGTCATAAAATGCCACACTTAAGCTCACATGTCACACTCTCCATGTCTCATAAGTATATGGAAGGTCTTTTCTCAGGCAAATCAAAGTTCTTTTTTATGTGTGTATTTTATAAAAAGGGATAGATTGGTTGCTACCACAAAAGATCAATTTCTCTAAAATTACTCTCATCAGATTTGTTGCTCGACATAGCCTTTTTATTGTCTTTCATAACTGCAATTACCAGTATCTTCCTCCAACTGCCCTAAAGGCGCATGTCCTTACTGGGGCTAAGTAACTCTTTTTATTTGTTGTTTGTTTTTGTTTAAGATTTATTTATTTACTTATTTATTAGAGAGAGAGAGCACATTGGGGGAGGAGCAGGAAAGGGATAAGCAGACTCTGTGCTAAGCGAGAAGCCTGATGTGTGGGGCTCAGTCCCACGACGCTGAGATCATGATCTGAGCTGAAATCAAGAGTCAGATGCCTAACTGGCTGAGGCACCCAGGCGCCCTATTTATTTTTAATTTTTTTATAATTTTTTAATGAGTGGAAGATGTTACTTTATTTTTTCTTTGTAATTATTTTATCTATTTTTAAAGATTTTTCTTATTTATTTGACAGAGAGAGAGGGAAAGATCACAAGCCAGGGGGAGAGGCAGAAGGAGAAGTAGACTTGCCGTCGAGCAGGGAGCCCGCTGCAGGGCTCGATCCCAGGACTCGATCCCAGGACTCTGGGATCACGACCTGAGCCGAAAGCAGACATTTAATCGACTGAGCCACCCAGGCGGGACTCTGGGATCACACCCTGAGCCGAAGGCAGACGCTTAATCACCGAGCCACCCAGGCGCCCCTCTGTTTTATTTATTTTTAAAGACAATTCTTTAGAGAACAGAGGAAAACAAAGTACAGTCGACCTTTGAACAACATTGGTTTGAACTGCACAGGTCCACATACATGTGGGTTTTTTACAGTCTGTAAATATATTTTCTCTTTTGATCCTCTTAATAACATTTTCTTTTCTCTAGCTTATTTTATTGTAAGAATACAGTAATACATGTAACATGCAAAATATGTTAATCAACTGTTTGTTATTGGTAAGGCTTTCGGTCAACAACAGGCTATTAGTAGTTAAGTTTTGGGGGAGTCAAAAGTTATACGTGGATTTTTGACTGCATGGGGGTTGATGCCCTGAACCTCTGTGTTCCTCAAGGGTCAAATGTACTTGGGTAATAAATGTAACCTCAAACCTAGAAGCCACTAAACTGGGAACTAATTTGTAGTTGTTATATTTCCTTGAGAATAAGAAAATATTCTTTTTCTTTCTTCTCTAGGGTTTCCTAAATGATTTCTGGCACCTAGAATATTACAACCCTGCACAGAAAATTAATTAAACTAGTAGCTAGGTTGCAATCCACTTAATATTTCATCTCTGAGGCCCCTTGATTAAAGTATATATTGGTAGCTTTAGAGTGAAGAAACCTGGCAGCCTTCCCCAGGTGAACAAAGTTAACCTCATTGGTGAGAGGCCACACCCGGAACTTGGCATTACCTGAAGTAAGAACGGCATTATTCCAGTGATACTCCTGCGAAAGATGTAGGACACCAATCTGATCAGGAAGAAACAGCACACAAATCCCAATGGAGGCACATTGTATAAAATAACTTTCCTGCAATCCTCAAAAATATGAAGGTCATAAAGGTCAAGTCAAGGGAGACTGGAGGAATTGTGCTGGATTGAAGGAAACTGAAGAAACTTAAGTACTATTTGTGCTCCTGGTTTGAACCCTTTTGCCAGGAGGGACATTGAGACAGGTGATAAAATCTGAATGGGATCTCTGAGTCAGGGGTGTATGGAAATTTTTGTACTGTTGTTGCAACTTTTCCGTAAGTTTGAAATATTTTTTTTTAATGTGTCTTCCCTCCCTCATTTTGCAGACTTGAATTTTTAATTGCAAAAGGAAGATGCTTGTCTTTGGCAATTCAAAGAATATCAATGAAATAAAAAGTGAAACTCCTTAACTCCCCTCCAAATTCTATTTGCCAGAGAACACAATTATTAATAACTTAATTAGCCCTTCTAGACTTTACAAATATATGTAAATTTGTTTTATTTTACAAAAGGAGGATAGTGTGTAATTTGATCTCATCTCTTTTAATGGTCTTTTAATAATTTTCCATTATATGGATTATTTATCCATTCTGTATTGATGGGTGTTAGGTAGTTTTCAGTTTTTCATTATTGCCAATTAGATTGCAACGAACATCATTATCTGAATGTTGTCTTTAGATTTGTGTAAGTATTCCCATGGAAAAGATTTCTAAAAGTAGAATTGCTAGATCATGAGTTTTGCAAGTTTGCCAATATTGAATAGATTCTGCCAAATTTCTCTCCAAAAAAGTTGTATTAATCTACGTTTCTAGATGGTGATGGAGTAAAAATTCTCTACTTACCAATACGGTATGTTATGAATGTTAGATTTTGCCCTCTGAAAGGAAAAACCGGGGACTTCTTTTGGAGTGTAGTGCCACTAGAACATACATTGGGCTGCCTTTTTTTTTTTTTTTTTTTTTTTTTTACATTGGGTTTCTTATTAAAGGGCTTATGTTCTAGATCTGCCACTTCCTGGACTGTTATTTTTTCCAGCTAGTGACCTCTTGGTTTTTTAAAATTTATTTGACAGAGAGAGCACAAGCAGGGGGAGCAATAGAGGGAGAGGGAGAAGCAGGCTCCCCGCCGAGCAGGGAGCCGGATGCAGAGCTGATCCCAGGCCCCTGGGATCATGACCCTAGCAGAAGGCAGACGCTTAACCAACTGAGCCACCCAGGTGCCCCGACCTCTTGTTTTTAATGGGGCTTTTGCTACCTCATTACAGGTTGTAAGGGTCAGATGAAATAATTTCTTCAGTCATACTTTTGGCAATCAAAATGAAGAGGAGCCATTTAAGGAGGAGAATCCTGGCAAGACGGTAACTGCCTTACAGGTGAGAAAAATGGAGGCCAAATGAAATTAGATTGTTTGCCCATGTAGTGAACGCCAGTAGCAAGTTAGTGCTCAGGGTTTGGTCTGTCGCGTGCAATTCTACGTCATCTTATTGTCACTATTAGTCTTGTCTTCCCCACAGAGACTGCTGTCCCTGAAGGAATACACTACATCTCAGACATTACTTCCTGAAATCCTGAAAAGACTCAGCAGAGAACTGTGGACACAATAGGTATCCAGAAAATCCATGATGAAATGAATTAAAAAATGAACACTATTTTTGGTCTATCGTTGCTAAGAAAGAGGGAGTGTGGGAAGCTCAGTAGGCTGCCAGTTAGGTGGCTTTCTCCTAGGAAGATGCTGGCTCTTCTACTGGAGAGCACCGTGGACCCCAGAACACATCACATACTGGGTCAATTTCCTAAAGGTCCGTGTCTGACAGATTTAAAAATGAGACTCCCAGAGACTGGGAGTCTTCCAAAGGTGCAGCTTTTGGTTTTATTTCAACTGGTTGCCAGTATACAAAAGTATAAGATACATTTCTTTAAAAACCTAAACCAACCACCAACCCAAACCCATAACTGGTAATTCAGTTGTTCAGGAAAGGGGGGAGCCCCGGCCTCATCTACATAACATGACATCTTGCTGCAGGTGCAACGTGCAGTGCTCAGGTGAGGCCCCGTCTCCACACTAACACAGCTCTGGTCTCCAGTGGTTTGCTTGCTTCCCAGGCCTTGGCTGGGCCAGGACTTTCTCAACCACAAAGACAGAGAATCAAATTTACAGATTCTTTCTGGATATTTTGACCTGGCCCTTTAAGTGACATCTTTAAGACAGCTAAACTCAAACTCAGACTCACGCTTATAAATGTGAATCTGGGAAGAAAGGCTGGCCCAGAGAGAGGAAGGTCAGACCCCACATTTGCCCATCAGTGACCCCGGGAATGCCCTGGCAGACTGAAATGGAAGCAAAGAAGGGGACCTGAATGTGCATGACCTGACATCCAGTCCTGGCTAAAATTGGTCCCAGCCATGTGCTTTTACGGGCATCATTTACCCTCCCTAAGCCCCACCTCCCTCCCTCAGTCATCTCCTGCCTTTCCGAGGCAGACAGGTCCATCTGCCAGCACGGTCCGTGAGCTAATAACGCCACTGAAAACTCCAAAGTGGTTTGAGACAGCAGAGGAGGAGGACAAAGGAAAGTAGGATCAAAGGAAGGAAGGGTAAAAAGTAGAGAAGAAAGCAGGGTGGAGAGATGGAGCCAACACAGTACAAGGGGTTGGGCACCACTTCCGGGCTAGGCTCAGGGCTTAGGTGATGACACTAGTGGGTGGATCCCCTTACCTACACCGAGGAGAGAGCTGCTCATTAGAACCGACCTGGAGCCAGTCACCGGGAAAGGAAATCAGTACTCAGACTCGTTACTATGAAGCTACCCTTTACATGGTTTTAATTCACAGGATCACTTTTAAAGCCTCTAAGTCTTCGTCTCCTCCCTGGGCAGGAGACAGGCTGCTGAAGGGGCTCCCAGCCTGGCCCTGGAAGAGGTCACGTCTTCACACTTCCTTAAGCCACAGAAAACTTGAACCAAGTGGTGTGGTCATACTCTTCCCCGGGTCTCAGCAGCACAGGGGGGAAGTGGGGCTGTGAAGGAAAAAACAGGACAGGTGACACTTGCCAGCCCGGCTGCACCCTTCACCATTCAGGTTGGCTGTGGACTGGTTTCTACAGCCGGCTGCGCCCCTATTGGTTTGCAGTGAGCTAGCCACGTCACTGAGCACGTCGTCACAGCAGGACTCTCCCAATGAGGGAGGCCAGGTATCATTTTACGTTCTGGTTTTACGAGCTGGTGCCTTGAGTGCTCCTCCAGGCAGCAGCTAGAAAAAGAAGCCACCAGTAAGCAAACAGGAAGAGAAGGTGGGATCATTTTAAAAGTGTGGTTGCAGGGGGTGCCTGGGCAGCTTAGTCAATTAGCTGTTTGACTCTCGATTTCGGCTCAGGTCATGATCCTGGGGTCGTGAGACCGAGCCCTGTGTGGGCTCCGTGCTGGGTGTGGAGCCGCTTAGGATTCTTTCTCCCTTCCCCTCGGCCCCTCCCCCAAAGGAAAGCGTGGTTGCAGAAGATGAGCCGGTATTGACAAGGAGCAACATTAAACTGAATAAAGGCTTCCGAGACACAACGGAGATTTAAAAAACACGTAAGTGCTATGTTAGTAACGTGGCTAAAGGTTTCCTTATCATGACTGGGAGAAGAGAACCCCCATGGACTTTTGAATCACAAAGACCCGAGTGTCAGGACCTCTGTCATCCAGTGTGACCTTGCACACAACACCACTTGAGAAGCCGGGCTGGAGCTTTACCTGATTGACGGCATCAGGCCAGTTCTGGGTCTCGAGGCAGAAACCAGAGTGCTTGGGATAGACCGCTCCCTTCTTGCCCCTCAGTGTGCCATCCAGGAAGTTGCCTGTGTAAAACTGGACCCCCGGCTGGGTGCTGTACACTTCCAGGACCCGCCCACTCCCAGCATGACGGACCCTGGGGGTAAAGCAGACCACATCAGCGCAGAAGCCAGCAGGGACAGGCAGAAGCTGGGAAGCAGCCTCTGAGACCGTCATCAGACCCCCCACAGAGCAGGGACAGGTACCCCGAGACAAAGATGGGAAGAGCACGGCAGGAGATTCTCGCAGGCTCCGGGGTGAGGCACGAGCAGGTGGGTCTGAGGATCCTCCAATGACGACTTCTCACTCTGACCTTGGCTGCTCTGGGGAAGGCTCACCCCAGCCGGACAGCCGTGTGTGTGTATGTGTGTGTGTGTGTACAGCTAGGTTGAAGAGATGCAGTTTTCAGGGCCTGGAGGGGCTGAGACTCTCTCATAAAGAGTGGGAGCTCTCTGCCTGGCCTGGCAAAGCCACCAGCTATGTCTTTTGAAAGAGAAGAGATGCTTTTCTAAATTAAACCATCCCCCTTCCCTGGGGCTCCAGCAGGCTACACTTTTTAGTCAGATCCCCCCTGAGAACAGATGCACTGTCAGTTTTTGCTACATTTACTGTTTCCGTTTTTTAAAACAAAAAAACCAAAAAACCAGTTCTCTACAGAGCTGAGAGTACCTAGCCGGTCCCATACTTGGTGTTGAAGGGATACGGATAGAGCCTCAGGCTTACCCTCTTGCTGAGGTCAAACATCCCAACAACGTAGCGTCAGTCAAGAGGTTCAGGGAGGGATGTCTGGGAAGAGGAGGGCCAGGATTTGAGTAGTGGAGAGTCTCCTCGAGGTGGGGAGAGTAGAGAGAGAAATGTGAGCAGTAGGCTAGAGAACAGCAGACTCCGGCAGGAAGAACACAGGGACTGGGGCTCTGAGGGAGAGAAGGCATTCGAAGTTTCTACTGGAGTCTGAATCATTTTCTCTGCTGTATTTCAAATCCATTTATTCTACAGGCATTCTTTGCTGGTGCCAAGCACGGTATTCGGTACTAGGGCAGAGGTGGGGATTCTCAGAGACGAGATGGCGTAAGGAGCTCAGAATTCAGTGCGGAAGAGGGAGAGTGCACACACAGGCCTATGAGACAAGGCCGCTGGTGGTGGGTGCTCAGGAGAAGTGCGGCCTCTGACTTTCCATGGAAGTGGACAGGGCACGAATCACAAATGAACAGAGTACAAGGGGCTCCAGAAGTTCAAGGAAAGCAGAGGTGACTTCAGTCAGGAGGAATTAGGGCTTCTAAGAAAGGGGGCCTTAAAGAACAGGCACAGATGGGGAGCGAGGGAGCAGAGAGAGACAGGATGCCAGGTGGGAGCACAGGGCTCGTGGCCCAGTGGGGGGAGGGGAGAGAAGTTCCGAGGAGCTGCTCTGTGGAACAGGAGCTCTGAAAAGACGGGGGATGTGGTATTTGGTCCCTGCGGCATCGTAAATGCTACTGATAGGGCCAGAGAAAAGGCTCCTCACAGAAGACGTGGAATCTCTTCTTCCCCACAGAGACAGGAAGTGGAAAGGACCTACCGTGCACAAAAGCGTTTCTCTTTAGATCCCTTCAGACAGAAATTGTGGTCAAAGCCATTGATATGGAACTCCTGCAGGTGTTTTCCAAGCTCGACTGGCTTCCTCAGGTCAAAGGCAGTTGCTCGCACTGGAGCAACTTCTCCTGGTGGGAAGAGGGAGATAAAAAGGCAGCGGGCTGAGGTACTCTGGCCAGGCTTTCTTGAAAGAGGAGAGGGACTCTATTTCAGAGCCTTACTCCGTGATCCAGTTTAGTTTCTGTCTTTATTTAAAAATTTTTAAAAATGTGAGCATAGTTAACACACAATATTGCATTAGTCTCAGGTGTGCAACGTAGTGATTCAGCTTCTCTCTACATGATGCTGTGCTCGCCCTGAGGGCAGCCGTCTGCCACCAGCCGGCACTATCACAATACCCCAATACCCCCGACTACATTCCTTACGCTGGGCCTTTTATTCCTGTGACTTACTGCATACCTGCAAGCCCAGTTTAGTTTCTTTAAAAGCCGCCTTTGTCCTAGAATAGTATCACATATTTGAAGGTGAATACAAATGCCAGTCAGATAACATACTCTTTGGGGGTTAGAACTACTCTTGGCTTTCATGTGGTCAGATGAAGATGTTGTAGGAACTTGGTTTCTCTGCTATTTTTAGAAGAGAGAGAGGTAGCATGCAAAGTGGGTCTGAAGCCTTAGGAGGCTAAGAAAAATCAGGAACTTGTCCCTTACCACTAAAAGATTTATTTTTTATTTTTTTTTTTTTAAGATTTTTTATTTATTTATTCGACAGAGATAGAGACAGCCAGCGAGAGAGGGAACACAAGCAGGGGGAGTGGGAGAGGAAGAAGCAGGCTCATAGAGGAGGAGCCTGACGTGGGGCTCGAACCCGGAACGCCGGGATCACGCCCTGAGCCGAAGGCAGACGCTTTAACCGCTGTGCCACCCAGGCGCCCCATCCACTAAAAGATTTAAACAAGTAAAAGGAGAACCAGCTTTAGCTGTTCAAAACATTTAGTTCTGCTTCTGTGTGCTCTTAAATACTAGGAGGAAACACAAATCTCCTATCTTTGGGCAAAAGAGGGCATCCTTTTCTTAAACTCGGAGGTACTCTTCAGAAACATGGTCTTCCTGGTATGTGAGGACTGGAGTCTGTGAATTCACACAGAGCTGCGAGGACGCCTGGGGTCCAAAGCACCCAAGGGGGACACGGAGGCCTGGCCAATACCATCCTAGCATCCAGTGTCCACTGTTCAACCAAGGGAGTTAGAGAAGCACACAGAACAATCCTTCTCTTACCAGAGTCAGCTTTAGGAAAAATTAAGTAACATTCTTTTTGAAAACATCCTTTAGAACCATCTATTTCCTTTGCCTTGGTTCTGCTTGTAAGAAAAAGGATTTTTGAATGGGTAATATTTCCTCATGTAATCTATTTATTTATTTATTTTAAAAAGATTTTATTTATTTGAGAGAGAGCACAAGAGGGGCAAGGGTCAGAGGGAGAGGCAGACTCCCCGCTGAGCAGGGAGCCCGATTGAGGGCTCGATCCTGGGACCCTGGGATCACGACCTGAGCCAAAGGCAGACGCTCAACTGACTGGGCCACCCAGGTGCCCACATGTAACCAATTTAAAAGGTAACAAATGTAAAAGGTACAAAATAGTATATAATTAAAACAGTCTCTCTCATCTTTTTTCCCTACAGATCCAATTTCCTTCAACAGAAGCAACCGCTGCTGCTTCTTCCTCACGCTTCCTTCCAGAGACGACGATATCCAAACGTGTAAGTGCAGACCCACCACGTACACACACACAAACATAGAGCCTGTTTCCACCTTGATCTTTTTATTCAATTTGTCTTGGAGCTTGTTGCTAAATTTACTCCTATGTATTTCATTGGACAGATATGCACTCGTATTTCTATTTTTTCTCTAATAATCTGTCAACTTAAAATTTTTTTCTGGCATCGTAATTGCAAATTTATATTTTTCTGGAAACATATGCATTCCATCTATATTACTCTCATTTATGTGTAGAGTCGAGGAAGACAGTAACCGATGATCCTTTCGATTTCATCTGTCTGTGGTTATTGGCCTGGGCTCATTTCTAAATTTGTGCACTGAATAGGTTAGCTGATGCTTTATCTACTTTATCCCCTCCAGTGAAGTAGCCCTTGGGTTTATTTTGTTATTTTTCAAATATCTTGCATTAGATGCCTAATTATTTTCACTTTTGGGGATTAATAGGAGTATTTAGTGCTACAATGTTCTGAGCGATAGGCTTTATATCATATATAGGAATTTCCGTTATATGTAATTATAACATCATATTTCCATTTATTATATATTCCAACATGTATTATGTATATATTTCCATTATATATAATTACGACATATTATTTACTTATTTACACATAACTAGGTGTTTCTAGTTTTGGGGTTTGAATTCCCTTTTGATCCAAGAATTATTAAGAGTTAAAACATTTCTAGGTCAGTATTGGCTGTATTACTCCTATTTTGTGAAACGACCTTGAGGTTTTCTTTATGGTCTCAGATATGGTGAACTCTCATTTTAAATTGCATCCTTTATCATTACAAGGTGCTTCCTTTATGTAATTTAATGCTTCCTGTCCTGAAATCAGCCTTTACTGATATTAAGATTGAGACTCCTGCCACTTTGGCTTTCATTTGCTTGGTTTGCTTTGAAATCTCATATTTTTAACCCATCTGTATGACTTGGTTGTACACAGCATTCTGATGGATTTTGCTTTGTGATTCAGTCTGAGAGACTTTAATAGAGGCATTTTATGGCATGACAATGACATATGTATGTTCTAAGTATTCTTAGTTCTGTCATTACATTTTGTGGTGTGCTTTCTGTGTTTATGAATTTTTGTTGTTGCTTAATTTTAAAAGCTTTTACTATATGGTCTATGTATGTGTGTCTTATCACTTCAAAAGTTTATAATTCTGTCTTAGTGGTTACATCTATATATAAGTAACTTCAATATAATATACTTAATCCTCTGTTTCTTAGAATCTGCTAAGCTTTTCCTTTCTCACCCTTTCTCCCTTCTCTTTGCTACCTGACTTGGGGTTTCTGATGCTTTCAACTGTTAAGAATCCTAATAAAGGCACTTTTGTTTCCCAGTAGATGGTGCTAGAGACACAATATAAAGGGCTTGCTTCATAAACATCCACCTCCGAGTTCAGAGTCAGCCCTCTAAACCCTGATTAGTTCTGGGAGAATGAATAGTTGAAGTTTTTGGGTCCCTCAGGCCAAAGGCCAAATCCTGGATGGTAATGACCCGCCTGGGTGCTACTGTCTTGTGAAGTCTGGGTGACCACACTGATTTTTAAAAAGGTAAAATGTTTCCTTATGAAACAATTAGTCTGGGAAAAAGCAGTAGCTGTTTTCATGGGCTCAAGAAGATTTTAGTCTTACCAACCCACATTCTTTTTTTTTTTTTTTTTTAAGATTTTATTTATTTGGTAGAGAGAGAGACAGGGAGAGAGGGAACACAAGCAAGGGGAGTGGGAGAGGAAGAAGGAGGCTTCCCACTGAGCAGGGAGCACAATGTGGGGCTCGATCCCAGGACCCTGGGATCATGACCTGAGCTGAAGGCAGATGCTTAGCGACTGAGCCACCCAGGTGCCACTTACCAACCCATATTCTGAGTATTAATTTATGTTATGCTTTCTTCCCTAACTTTATATGGTACTCACAATACTTAGTTCCTTAAAGTCATGCTTGACTCAAAATTTAACCTTTATGACAGTCCCAATGTAATTCTGCACAAGTCAGTCAAGATTATTTATTTCTCTTGACTTGAAGGTAAGAAGAAAGTCATGGCATTTTCATGAACGAGGGAGCCAGGGTATATTTCAGGTCTGTTTATCTGATACTGAGCAATCTACAAATCAATGTATACGTTAACTTTTCTCTTTGTCAAATGAAGCTATTATTTGCTGCCTTACACATTACATGGAAATATCTGATAAATGATAAATGGTTTCAGGAGGGTGGCATAAATAAACAGGCCAAATTTCAGGATAACATATGTACCACAAAGGAGAGCCTAGAGGGGGTAAGACTTCAGAATGGCAGAGAAGCCCTGACTTAAAAATGAGAAATTTGGGATAATTCCAAAATGAGATTTTTGCCAAATAAGAAAAAAAGAGAGAGGGTTCCAATCTCCGTTTTCCAGCCTCAGGCTGACACATGTTCTTAATCAGGGGGCATATGGAGAATTTGGAATTTGTCCCCCAGATTCACTGGGTCTTTGGCCTGTCTCGTAACTGGAATGTCCTCTCCGTGCCTGCCTCCACCACACCCTGGCGAAGTTGTTGGAGAAGACTTACTCTGCAATGCCGCTTCCTCTGTGAAGGACTGGAGCCTCCACAGCTAGAACTGCTCTCCTTTTCTACTTTGTTCCTATCATACTTGGAACATACTTTCTTCAAGACATTCATCACATTAGGCATAATTATAGGATTATATCAAGCTCCTAGAGGGCAGCGGTTGTGTCCTTTTTATCTTTGTACTCTATGAGCATGAAGCAAGCCTTTACTTGATTGAAAAATTGATGAATGAATGAATGAAGTAGAGGCAGCAAAAACAGGGACCACTGTGAATGTTGTTACATCCTGTGCCAAAGTCAGAATGAAAGATCTAGAAAGGGCTTTAGGAATTACCTCATCCAGTCCCCTCACTTTGTGGATGATAAGACTGGGAGGTCCCCAGCTACAGGGACTTGCCCAAGGTGACACATCTCCATAATGCTAAAGTCTCCAGGCTCCTCACCCTGGAGTGGCTTGGTTACAACCCCTTCCACCCTCAACCCTCCAAGTGTTCTTGCTTTTTCAAAGAATTTGGAAAATCAATGTGCCGTTCTTCTAATTTTGGTCTATCTGCATATGTGACTTTGTGCTTTGGTGCTAAGAATAGAAGATGTCAAAATAGCTCTCTCAGCAACGCTGAGTGTACAGAAAATGAGGCGGAGATGGAAAGGGTGCCCCCAGAGAGGATGTCACATCACCAGACTTCGGTTTTGAAGCCACCAGAAAGCTAGGGTGTCGGCAAAGAGAAGCTGTTTTCTGAAGGGGCTTTCTTCATGCTCCGAAGTTTGGCTGGCCATGCACTGAGCTCTGAGCAGCAGTGCCATCCTGCCTGGCAGGTGGTGGGCTCTGACCCGGAGGTACGGGCTTACAGCTCGGGGGCAGGTGAGCAGCCCGGTCTGGCGTTTCTACGTCCCCATGGCAGGGAAAGCCTGACTGCTGGCCCCACTCAGATTCACCTGAGGTTCCTGTCATAAATTTAGAGTGACACCAGTCCCTGTGTGGGGGCAGCTGTGGAGGGTAGGTGGGTTGGGTTTGTTAGGAGAATACACAGAAGGGGGGTGAGGGAGTGGAGAGCACAGGCAAAGGGGTGAATCTGATGATGGACTTCTGATTCAAATAGGTGGGGAGCGAGCTCGTGAGCAGGCAAGGGGCAGTGAAAGGATGGTAGGATGAAGGGACTGTAGGTTTGTGTGGCATCAAAGAATTATTGGGGCTGAAACAGACATCTTAAAAAGGCATTATAGATGGCTACAGTAAGAGGTGATGACGAAGTCAAGGGTATGACCCAATGACCATGGGTTTGAGTAACTGAGAAGGTTGGGGGACAAGATCATTGGAAGGGAGGATGTCAAGAAGCTGAGAGGTAAGTATCATCCATGTGGATAATGCAATAATTAGGGACTATGACAAGAGTGGTGTTGGAATGACAGTGAGCCAGGAATGAGCTGATGTCTATAGACGACCTCAATAGATGTGTCACTCTGGCAACTACAGCTGCCCCATCCTTGCAAGATGATGTAGACCTATTAATTGGAAAGAGGACTCTAACATTCCAGATCTCTCACAAGGTGTTAAATCTTCCTTTTCCTATTTGCATTCCTGACAATTATAATTACCTGCCTTCTGGCAGCAAAGGAAAAACTCACTGCCTTCATGAAATCCATCTGCCTCCATTCATATCTCTTACCTCACTAAGGGGTTCTTATATGAATTCTATTATACAGACTTCGGCCTTTTCCCCATGACTGCTTGTGGCAGATTTTACTTTTCAAAGATGGCCACACCGGTATGTATCCCATTCCACAGGCTCTACTTACAATGTGATGTGGACACTCCTTGACTGATAGGTGGCATCTTTGTTCCCTACCGTAAACTGGGAAGGACCCTTATAACTACCTCGACCAATAGAATACGGCACAAATGATGCTATGTGATTTCTGAGGTCAAGTTATAAATACAGAGTGGTTTGGGCTGGGCCCCTGCTCTTCAGGATATTTGCCCTTGGAAGCCAGCCGCCATCTTGTAAGGAAGCTCAAGTCACATTGAAAGGCCATCTGCGGGGTGTTCTGGCTGATAGCCTCAGCTAGGCTCCTAGCCAGTAGCAAGCATGCGAGTAAATGAGCCCCAGACATCACATGCAGACACAAGCTATGCACTGTCTAAATTCCTGGCCACAGGAACAATGAAAATAATACGTGAAGTGTGGAGTAATTTATTATATAGCAATAGATAACTAGTATATTGCCTTCGGATGTTTTCACCTCTTGGTGAAAATTTGACTAGTCTCGACAGGAGGTTAGTGCACTCTGCCCCTCCCTTTATTACATAGTCAGAAGTATCTTGAAGTGGTTCTACCTTAAGAATGCGAAATTACTTTTGGGTGGGGAAAAAAACAAATACCAAGTAGTTAGTTCAGGCATTTTTGAGTAGCTTTTATGTACCAGGCATGAAACTGACCTCAGAGAGCCTAGACTCTAGTGAAGGAGACAGATAAATAAATTAACGCTGAGAGGAGAGTGTGACAAAGGCAGCGAGAGTGGCATCCAGGGGGCTCTCGTGCAGCAGAGAGAAGCAGCTGTGGGGTCAGGAAAGGCTTTCCAGACATGGTGACAGGAGCCTTCTCTTGAAGGATAAGTCGGGACTGGCTCAGTGGATAGGGTGCAGGACGGAACCAGCATAGGAATGGACTCCTGTCCCCTGCGAAGTTGTGTGTAGAGTGCAGGCAAGATACATTTGTATCACACATATCCTAGAGACTCCCAGCTCTGACTTAATTTGGGGGGCAAACGACTTAAGAAATGGAGTAGAAGGTGAATTAGTCCTTTGAACTTCTGATCAAACACTGACTCCAGTGAAATGGTTTTTTGTAACATCTGGGCATGAACACTATCTCCGTGTCTGACTGAGAAAATTCACCTGGGGTGAATTTTAATTTAATGCTTTTAATTTCTCATCATCAGAAATAGTTCCTTCCTCTGCCTGGTGGCCCTAGTGCCTGACTCAATGAGAAGATGAACAGATGGTCACTGCAAGAGTCACTGTATCTCCACATTCATTCATTTTTAGCCCCTTCCCGGCAGGTCCCCTTTCTCTCTCATCTTCACACAACCCAGTAACACAAGTGCAGCCATAAAATCAGAGTCCCACCGGACAGTCCTCAGCAAAGTCTTATGTATAATAACAATTAAAAAATATTTTGGGAAAAGAGAAAAAAAAGAGAGAAAAGAAAATCTGGCATAGACTTTCCAGAAAAATTTGGGTGAAAGGAGAAATTTTTTCCAACAATTTTTTTTTCTCCCTTAAAAAAAGAAATATATAAAAAAAGAAATATTTTAAAAATTGAGTATATTATTTGAAAATTATTTTCTATGATTCATCCTATATTTCAATGTAAATCTATGTAAGACATCTTAGGATTTAGAAAGACTTACTAACTGACCTTGGGTAAGTTTCTATGCCTCTATAAGATTCAGTTTCTTTATTTATAAAACAGAGCTAATATTGGTGTCTACCTAAAACAGATATTGTGAGGTTTAACCGAGAGAATGATATGAAGGAAGTCCTATCTCTAGGGAGTACCTGACACATAGTGCTCTGTCTTTCTGTTACACACACACACACACACACACACACACACACTCCAGAAATAGAGAATAGAGACAGAGAGAACAAAGAGTACAGTTATTCATTATAGCATAAATCATTGATGCAAAAGGAAGGTACATTTTGCTTCCAGGGAGCATTGCCATTTTCATTAAAAAAGGATTCAGGGTTTTTTGGTTTGTTTTTTGAAGCTTCCTTCTTTAGTGATTTTTAAATCTAGAACTGTAGTTTTTGAGTCCTCAAATATACTCCCTTGAGAATATTGTAAAAGTTATGGGCGCTCTCTAGAAAAATGCATACAAATGTAAAGAATGTTCTCAGAACCTCTGAAGACCAGCCATCCATGACTGGTTAAGAATCCCTGACTTCCAGGCCGGTGAATGTGTTCCACCTAGACCACTACTACTCAGCACCAAGCAAGTCGCCCTCTCATGACCTGATACGAAAATGCACATCTGGAATGTTGCAGTCACGGAATCTCGGGTGTTTGGTCAAGAAAGGCAGTCTGGGAGTCTACTGGCAGATTCCTCCTATAGAAACGAGGCGAAGGCTTTGCACAATACATCGGGGCCTCCTTCTGGACTCTCTACGATTCCTCCCTATTCTTGCAGGACGTACAACAATATGTGAAACACACAGGAGCTTGTCTTAATCTGAGCAAATCAACAACTTACAGAAATTGCAGGAAAGTGAAGCATTGGACAGTGGAAATTGCCCCTAACGACAGCTCAGAAAATGGGGCTGATCAGGCAAACTGTGTCCCCCTGGGCGCCAGCGGCTGTGAGGAGTCGAGGTCACCAGTGACTGTTATCAGCCTCCCAGGAGCAGCATTTTGCTCCCTTGCTTGACAGTCAAACTCAATAGATCTTAGAATGGAGTTTAAGAGGCAGGCAGCCTGGATGTAAATGCTGTGCTGTAAAAATGTGTGGAGGCTGCTTCGCTTCTCTGAGCCCTGCTTTCCTCATCTGTAAACCGGGGGTAGGAAGAGTCTCTACTTCATGGGATTATGAACATTAAACAGGGTAAGGCACGTAACGCGCCCTGCATCCTACCCGGCGGCAGGAAGTACTCTGTAACACAGCCGCTTGTGCGGAACGTGGCCAGGGGTGATGACAGCATGGACTCTGGAGTTAGGGAGACTTGGCTGCAAATCCTGACTTCCCCAATTGCTCACCTGCTTCGCTCGGTGCAGCTTAATTCACCTCTCCAGATGTCCGTTTCCTCGACTGGGGCATAACTGAAGCATCACACCTCTTTGAAAGGGTAGTTGAGTGAGCTAACGCGTGTATGTGCTTAGCTCAGCGGCTGGTACGTACTCAACACTCAGACATGGTGGTGATGGTGATGAACATGGTAACAATAGTAGTTAATCCTTACAAAGCTCTTATGAAATGCCAGGAGCTGTTTTACGCACCTTACATGTAATATCTCATTTAATCTTCGTGACCAATCAGGCAGGTCCAGTGATTACCTTTACCTTACACATGAAGTTTGCAGAAGCTAAATAAATGCTCCAATGTCACAGAGATGGATTTAAAACCGAGGCAGTCAGGGTTTGAGTCCATGCTTTAACTACTTTGTTTTCCTGATGATGTGTCAAAATCAGCATTTAAGCATTCAACGTCATACCAAGGACTCGCTAAGGTCAGAGGCATTTTCCATTTCCAGCAGAAGCGCCTTCACCTGTCCCCATCACTTTTCATGGCATCCTGGGACACCCAGTGCCCAAGAGCAGGGGCACTGCTAGGGCCAGATGTTGATCTGTGAGAACCAAGACTGCCTTCCCCAAATCCTCCTGGATCCACCGGGCTCAGTCCCTCACGGCTCCAGCAGGAGAGGGACAGCCCTTCTGCCTGACCACACAGAGAGATAGTGTTCGGCGTTTGCTTGATGATTTCAAACGGGGAACGTGTTGGGGCAGAAACATTTTCCTGCATGCTTGTTCCGCCGCTTCACAGTAGCTTGGGCAGGCTCCAGCGACAGTGGCGTAATTAGGGAGCCCAGGCTCATGGTAGACCCATGGCTTCCTGCTCTCCTCCAAGAACCACAGTCATGGTTCACAGAGGCCAAGAAAGGTGGTAACTGAAGAGAGCCAAACTGCATTAATGGCCCGGGGTCAGAGAATAGAACCAGTAGAGGGGAGAGGGAAGAGATCAGTCCTGTCTTTCTGGTCAACTGGCACAGTGGTAGCACCAAGAAATGGCTTTATGTGGGAGACCTAGCCCCTCTGATCTCCATCAGTGCTCCCCTTTCTTGCAAATAGCTCCAAATAAACCTACACTTTTTTCAAAGCACACCCCAGTCTCTCTTCCAGAGACTGGGGCCCCACGCTCCCCCTACACGGAAATATCAACCACCAGGACTGCTCAGCCTCCTATCGTTTATCTGGGACAATGAAGGCCTGTGGAGTCAGCAGGAAGGGAGCCTTGAAATGCAGAGCCAGCCTCCTGGGTCTCACTATCTGCAGGATGTGGTCAGCATCCTCCCTGGTATGTGTGTTCTGCAGACCTGCATTCGATTAGGTCTTTGCAACTGGCCCTGCCTGGAGGGTCAACTTCACAAGCTGAATTTAGGAGCTGCCCTCTGCCCTGGGAAGAACTCTGGAATGGAATGGAGTCCTGGAAGGCGAGATGGCCATGCTCACCAGGAGCCAAATACAGATCTGCTCAAATGCAAATCATCCCCAGGCTTCCCCCTCTTCTCTGAAGGGTCGCAAAGCCTTCGGGGAGCTTTGGGAGATGGAGCACCTGGGCTTCAGTGAGCAGAACCTGCAGGCAGTTGTCACGTGGTCTCCGATCTGCGGATGATCGAGATGAAGATAGGGAAGGTATTTTTCTCAAGCTAGGACAGACAGCATGACGCTAGGAGGCAGATTCGCTTGGGATAACAGAACCAGGCATCCAAAAAACTGCGAAGTGGGGGTAAAGCACTGGCTACAGGATGAAATTTGTGAATAATGGCAACAGATACAGTCCCGAACGTGTGTCCAAAAGAGCCAAAAACCAAAAAGCAAAGGACACTGCCTCACATGACATTGTAACTCTAACCCTGGGCACGAAAAATAATCTTCGGAGGTTCCATCTCCTTCCTTGTAAAATTGGGACAACATAGCCCCTATCCCATGAAGTTGCCATGGGGATTAGAAGTTACGATGGGCGAAGTGCTTAGCATGGGGGGGACGATGACCATCATGATGGCGATAGCTAACAATGACGCGGTTCTTCTAAGTGCTTCACACCTAGGCAGTCGGGCTCCAGAGCAGCATTCGTAGCTATCACGTTATACCGCTTCTCGTAAACGTTGAGTCTAATTACCACAGTTATTGCTGACTAGGGAGATGTAGTGAGCCACAGCCTGTGCGAAAATGACTTTAAGGATGTGGTTGGCAGTAAGTTCCACGGGAGTCACATCAAGAGTGCAACGAGGTGGTAACAGTTCTTGATAACGCTTTGCAGTGCAGGCATCCCAGACGGAGAGGCCTAGACATACAGAAGCCGAATCACAGGACAGTGACCAGAATGGCCAACTCACAGCAGAGGAAGAACAGCTCTTCCTGGAAGAAGAAATGACTTGGGGGCAACAGGACAACTATCTTCTAAGGCCTTGAGCCAAGAAGTAGGCAAAATGGGGCTGGCTCTAGACAGATCCCAGCTCAGTTTCAGGAAGGCCTCTCTGACGTGCTGGCCCAGGTTGGACAGGGACCACCCTGAGTGCCCACGGAGCCTACAGTCTGGGATTCACTTTCCCGCCTGTGACCTTCCAAGACTGTAGATCCACTGGCCCACATGATAAAAATAATGATGCAGGTTGTTCCCTTTAGGGACACAATGGGATATCCAGTTATTTCCCTCCTCTCACTTTATTAAATCAAATTGTTAGCTTGTCTTATTTAGGGAGGCCATTGGCGGAGAGCAGCTCTTTGTATAATGGCCTATAGAGAGGCCCAGGAATGGGAGAATGAAGAGTTGAAGGAGGGAGGGGAGCTCAGGGGCAGCAAGAGGACAGCAGGGTTGTTGGGGGAGGGACAGGTGCCCAAAAAAGGAAAAAGAAACAAACTTGAGGCCGGACAGAGCTTTTCAGAGCTTTTTAGGTGGCTAGAGAAAGGGTGGCCTAGGACCACCACCTGGGGCTTTCTAGAAACCAGACCCAGAGGCCCTGCTCCCTCAGACCAGAGTCAGGATCTGCACATTAACAAGCTCCCCAGATGATCCGTGTACGCACTGACGTGGAGCTCATCTAAGGTAGACCCAGGCTCAGATGTGTCGTGCATTCATCTCAGTAAAAAAAAAGGGGGTGGGGGTGGGGAGGAATGCTGGGGCAGCGGGAAGAGCGCCTTGCCGCGGGAGTCTGGTCTCCATGGGGACGGCCCAGCTGTGCTTCCAGCCCAGCTGCTCCAATTCTGTCTGTGGCTTTATCTAGTCAGGTTCAGAAGTCAGTCAATTTGCATAAGGAAGCCGGCGGTAATGGGGCTCCTGGGCACAGGTACTCATCTGACACCTAATTAAGCCATCTTGGTATATCATCTCTAGAATGCCTGTTATTATTTTAAGAAACAACATAAAGAGAATGATAATTAAAAGTAACACCCTGGGTGGGAATTTGTCTTCATTCCAGTGGTTGGCAAGTAAAGCACCCTGGGATTTTTTTTTTTTTTTTTGAGGTAACATTTCTATAAATTTTCATAGATCACACAACCTCAAAGCTTGTCTCTGCTGCAGTTTTTCCCCTTCCCTCTGCCGAAGCTTTGGGTTTGTGGCTTTATTCTACTGCTGTTTTCTTTCTTTTTCTTTTTTCTTTCTTTTTTTTTTTTCTCCTCACTGAGCATTTTCTGATTTTACTTTGACTGGCAATGGGGGGAGGGTATTGTTTCTGGATATTACATGTCATCTGAAGCATAAAGTGCTAAACCCAGTTCCACATTGTTTTCAGGTGAGAAGGCAATTTTACACTTCACAGTTGGGCCCACTTTTTTTTTTTTTTTTTGAGGTAACATTTCTATAAATTTTCATAGATCACACAACCTCAAAGCTTGTCTCTGCTGCAGTTTTTCCCCTTCCCTCTGCCGAAGCTTTGGGTTTGTGGCTTCAGATGGCACCCAGGGATTTGCTGCCAGTGGAAAGTGTGCCCACTGTCTGTCCGCGGACTTCCCACAGGGGCGTTCCTGATAGACCTGGTCTCCAGGTTCCCCCGCCAGCGAATCCATCAGGCCCCTCGTGTCCTTTGCCATGTGCCTGGGCCCAGTGTCTCTGACCTGAGCCGCTTTGGTTGGTAACAGTCTTAGCGACCTGCCTCACATCCTCCTTCCTTCCTGACAAAACTCCAGCTTCGGAACATCCCACGGTCCACCGTCTCTGCTCCTGACTTGAAGCTCCCGAGACAATCAGGAGGAAACCGAGACTGAGGCCACCACGGATTCCTGGTCTCCATCCCCACCTGAAACCCTCCGACAAACATTTTACTTGCCCCTCATCGGCTCCTCTCCCCTGAAGAAACCTCTTCCTTGGCGCTGCATCTCCGCCTCATGGAGGCGCCCTGTCTTCTTCCTTTCCCGGGTTTCTGAAAGCATAGTCACCACCAGTGGTCGCAGCTAGCTCAGTGGGGGGCTTACAGATGAAAGGACTCCCCGGCCCCACACCAAAGCAAAGGAACCAGGATCTCCGAGGTGGGGCCTGAGACTTTGTGTTCAAGAAAGTTGCTTGGTTGGGAACTCCTCATGGCCTCTGCTCCCTGACTCTCCTTCCTCACTTTCAGTGACTTCTCCAGTGGCCGGAGCCTGGCTTCTACCCTCAGCACTCTGTGACACGAGGTCAGCAGGAACGGCCACTACAGCCCGCACGCTCTCCCCAGGCCTCCGCAGGGAGAGTACTCTGGAGTACTGATGCTGTTGGTCACTCCAAGACTTCCGGTCACCTTTTCTTTTCTCTGCCTTCTACCTCTGACCATCTCCCTTGGTGCCTTTCGTGTAAGCTTTTCTTGCACCTTAAATATCGGAGGTGCTTTCGCAAAAGTCTCTCCTTGCTGCTAGATGCTCACAGACACTAAGAAACTTCTTGCAGCCCAGGGTGATCTTGAGCAAGCCTCCTCCTACCCTTATCTCTGGGCTCCCTAGCCCCATGGGCATTACCTCTTCTACTGTCCTGACCACATTAGATACTTCACTTCCTGTGAGCTTCTCAAGAGCAGAGCTAGCGTTCAATCATCTTTCCATGGCCAGCGCCTCAGGAAGCAGGTAGCAATCAGCAGGTGCTCCATAAATGTTCGTTGAACTGAATATGTCTGCTCTGAGTACTTGTGTGAATCAGCCTCAGGCCCATGGTGCAAAGCCCACAGTTACATCTCAGCTCCTTCAGAATGGGGTGACCTTGAAGGAATGAGCTGGAGCCAGCCCCTGTCCAGACCCAGGGTGGGGAGAGTGGGCGTTAAACACGGGCTCTCCACGCGTGGTAGTCAGAGCTCTAGCAAGTAACATCTCTTCTGGCAAATGCACTTGTCGTTAGCCTGAAATTTTCATAGGAGTTACATAATGCCTGGCCAAGTGCTAATTTCTGAGCTTTCTTCCTGCCAAATTTCCACCATGCTGGCTCATGTTCGCCAGTCTTGTAGCAGTGATGTGTTTTCTATCAGGGAACACGAGGACTGCTTTGGGACTTATTCTGGGGCCTCATAAAACTGTTCTTGGGGCCCTTTTATAGAGAAGGATTCAGTAATGCACCCATTTGGAGAGTATTATTGCTACCAGGAGAAGTCCTTAAGAGTTTCTGTCGTGAATTTCCTCGAACTGTCTAGGAGCGACCTGTCATAGCAGAAACAGCTCCAGGTAACTAACATTTCGTAAGTACCAATATCATGAGTTTCACTTTTTTAGTGTTATTCGAATCCTTCCTTTAATAACACTAGTCTCCGTTCCTCAAGCACAGGACGTGTGCTATATGCACGGCAGTGTGTTCTGCACGCAGGTGGGGCAGATCTGTTTTGTTCAACATTGCTTCCCTGGGGCTGGCATAGTACCTGGCACATAGCAGGTGCCTGGTGTCGGCCGGTGATGGAGAATGGAAAAAAGAAGAAACTTGGGGAGCAGACCCGCAGCTAGAGGTGCCTGTCTCCAGAACTGCCGAGCTGAAGGTGACGACCAGGACACCATGCTCTGGCGTTCCACTTACAGTGAGGCCCCAGCGTGCCTGCCTGCTCCCATCCTGATGGCCAGGCCGGGAGTCTTACTACACCAAGGGCTGGTGGACACAGAAGGGCAACTGCATTCATCTGATCGAGCAGAAAAAGAGAAGCTGGCCATCCAACCCCCACCCCTGGCAGCTGTTGCTCCTCCAGAGGGAACCTTGGAGAAGTTACTTTCCTTCTGGGAGGTGCTGCCTTCCTCTTCTAGCTAGTCTTCTAGCTCCCTTCAGAAGATCAATTGGTGATGAATTAGCAAAAAAATTGTAAAGCCACCCTGAAGATTACCAAAAGGAAAACACACTGTTGCTCATCTCCAAAACAATGGCTATCTTATATATATAATACTACGTAGTACGATGACCATAAACTATCATTACCTTGAGAAAGGAAGAGAGACCAGACGACCGCCCTCCCCCCCAAAAAAAGACAAACCCTCAGTGGACCAAGATGATGTGATCAGCTCATACAGGGCTTTACACAGAATTCTGGGGGCCCATGAAGCCCCTGAAGATCTCTTATCATCTTCCCAGACATACATGTATGGATCGTGGTTATGAATATCTGGGTTAGAGATTCCATGGAATCTCTGAATCAGGGTTAGAAACGGACAGGATTTCAGAGTTCAACTGACAGAGTTCAACTGATGGAACCCCATCTGATGAGAGTTAGCAGATTAGGTTATGAGGCCCAGCGAGTTTTCCTGGGTGGCAGGAGCACATGGCTGGTGGGAAGTAGAAGGGAGACCTGTGCCCAGGCTTTCTGAATCCCGGTTATCCTGCACTGTTGTGTTCATATGGTCTGTTGAAAACAAATGTCAAGAAGGGAGAAGAGTGGAGAGAGGCTGAGTGTAGGGAAAGGAAGGAGTACTTGTCCCTAGAATGTACAGCATGGCTCTTACTGGGTTTCATTTTTCTGTTTAGCATAGTTTTCTAGCTTTAAGCCGAAGAGACCAAGCCTGAAGCTGCCTTCCAGCTCCCTACTTCCAACCGGTAACTAAGTCCTGCGAGGTCATCTCAGGCAGACTTGTGGAGGGGAAGAGAAGAAAGGTGAGCTCTGGGCACAGGGTAAGCTCTAAACAGTTTCTGTCATTACACAAACTCTTGAACAACAAAGAATCTATTGTTTCCAGGAAGTGGGGAAAAGATTTCTAAGGCGAAATAATAGCCTTGAAGAGTAGGGGTTTATGCAACGGAGAAGGGGGAGTTGGGTAGTCCCTGTGGGTGGCAGGTGTGTGGGGTATGAGTGAGGCATGCTGGGAGACGGGTCTGGGAGGCAGCTGGTGTGTGGTCTGGGAGCCATCTAAAGGTTTTTAAACTGTAGGGTATCGAGGTAAGATTTGCATTTTAGATAGATAACTTTAGTAACCAGATGGAGTCTAGATCTAAAGAGATTCCCCCCCCCCAGTTAGAAAGCTATTTTCCAGATTCATTTGTTCCTTCACTGATCCCAATATGTGAAACTCATAATATAAGCCAGGCAGCGATCTAGACAAGAAAAGACAGCCTAACCAGGATAGTGACGATGGAAATAGAACCATATAATTAATGCACACTGAGGAGACAGATTCGAGAAATACTTAGGAGTTAAAAATCAGCAGGACTTGATGATTAACAATATTGGGGGGGAGGGAGACTCAAAAGGAAAGAGGAAGTGTATTGATGCATGGTTGAAACTAATATTATGTCCAGAGGATTTTTAGGTTAGTGAAAGCTCCGTGTGCTATCATAATGATGGATACGTGTCGTCGTACATTTGTCCAAGAGCGAACCCTCACATAAACTATGGACTTTGGGTGATGATATGTCAGTGTAGGTTCATCAGTTGTAATAAGTGCTCCACTCTGGTGGGGGTGTTGGAAAGCAGGGGGGACTGTGCATATGTGGGGGCATGAGGTATACGGGACATCTCGGTACCTTCTGCTCAATTTTGCTGTGAACCTAAAACTTCTCCGAAAAAGATACATTCTTAGTTTAAAAAATCGGCAGCACCTGATGACTAACAATACTGGGGGGGGGGGAGCGGGATGCAAAGAAAGAGGATGGATGCTGATGTAGGTTTGAAACTCGTATCATGTCCAACATTTTAGAATCATATAAAGTCCCAGGGAATTTCCTGTAAGAAGCTCCAGAATGATTAAAACACGTAGATCAAAACAGTTTTCATTTGCACCATCTTTGAACCGGGAGATGACTTCGGAATTTGTTATTTCTCCAGGGCAGAGACTAGACTTGCCCTAGGGAAGTAATTATAAAATTGACTGAATTGTAGGTTGAGCCCAGAGAGGGTGAAATAAAATACAAAGGTTTTTGCTGGGCCTTTCTCCACAGCCTCATGATAAGCCTTTCATACCAGAATTCTAATTTTGTCAAAATGGGGTTGCTTTCATGTAATTTTAGAAGGCGCTTTCAAAAACCGAGAGCGGCAAGAACAGCAAGTGAACACAGATGGGCTGGGGGACAGAGTGGGTTGTGTAGATTTCTATAAAAATAAAAGGTATCTTTTCTCAAGGAAAAGAATAAGATAGAATTTTACTAACGTTACTTTAAGAGGCAAAAACCTAGTCAAAGCATTCATTTTTTGCTTTCTTAATTCCTCATCTATGACTGCAAGTAAAGAACAGCAAAATTAAAAGAAAAAAAAAGCTGTCTGCTGCAAATGCGTCTAAAGACACGTGCTCGGTTCTGCACAATGTTGTGTACATGATAATATCTTGCTGGGCAGGTTGCCCACACGGCCTCCAAGTCTCACAGTTCTGTAAAGCGAAAGGGGGACGTGCAATGTTTACAACCCTGGGAATGAATTAATCCCCGGGGAAACCGAAGCCCTGAATTTTCTCACCTGCTCACATTGAGCTGGCTTTGTACCTGAGCAGGGCTCCAGGGACCGATTTCCCCTTGTTGCCACTGGACAGAACAACTCGACTCAGGTCCCGAAGCTAAATGCCCCTGATATGGCTGCACAGGGATCTGGCGCTGGAATGTTCTCTCTCTGTGGACACCGATCATACACTGGTCCTTCCTGACAAACAGCTCCTGGGAGTTGCACTTTTGGGAAACTACAGGGACAGCCCTGAAAACAACACACACACATACACTCAAGAGGATCCAAAGATGCCCCGGTCAGAGGATGAGCCCATCCTAAGTAGTGGCAAATGCTTTATGGGCTGCAATTTTTTTTTTTTTTTTAAAGTAGGGAAGAGAACTGCTCAGAAGAAGCAAAGCTAAACTAACTGCTGAGATGCAAACCCAGCCTGACAGCTTAGCTGCAGACGCTGCTCTTGGTCTCCAGGTGAACCAAGCTCGTGGCCCTGCAGAGAGGCCTTCCGGTGGTGCAGCCGTGGAGCAGGAGACACCTGCGAGCAAGGGCCACGTGACCCAGCACCCCTGCCAACTCCAGAGCGCACAGAACGACACCCAGAGCAGGAGCTTCGGAAGCAAGGTGATGGATTCTATTCTTTTATTCAACACATTTTCTTCTCCCCCCCACCACCCCGGGGGAAAAAAAAGCAAAGATGCTGGAGTCTTGCAGCCTAACACACAAAGGGTATTGTTTGCCTGCGTTTGCCTGGAAGCCTCCAGGAATGACAAAATGGCAGAAATTTCTAGGGGGAAAGAGTGTGTGTGTGTGTGTGTGTGTGTGTGTGTGTGAGAGTAAATTATTTGAATGGGCCCCTTTGAAGGCTTCTGCTACCCCCACACTAGCTGAGGCTTTTCCACTGAGGTTTGGGAAAAGGATAGCTTTTTAATATCACAGAGAAAGGGGGAGAACGAAGAAGCCACGTGATACAGGCTGTTATCTTCTGTGTTTTACTATCTGAAAGGGCTGAAGACATTTTATATGCTCCCCACATGGCCAACAGGAAGAAAGGCGGGAGCAGAACAGGAGCCCGAGGCTGCCAGAGGTCTGGGCGCGCTGCCTGGGGTAGAGGTCCAAACGGGGGCTATGAGTTTAAGACAAGGGGATTTCATGATACGTGCCTGCTTTGGCTCCCTCAAACCGTGTGCCAGCGCAACCCTTTCCTTTCTGTGTGATCACGCCCACTCGGTACACCTGCGACAGGCAAAATGGAGGCCAAGGCTGTGTCCCTCCCCCAGATAGACACAGGGGGAAGGTCCCTTTTTACTGAGTACCTTGGCCACAGTATGACAGCTACTGTACAATAAGAGGTGCTACTTTCTCATGACAGTGGGTTTTCCCTTCACCTGAAAAATTATTTACTGAATATCTACGACCAAGGTGAAAAACACCCGCAAAGTTTAGATCTGTGTCAGCATTTCCCTCAGAAATAGTTTTTCTGAAGGGCAAATAAAAAGAAGGAGTTGAAAAACAAACATAAGTATAAATTAATAGTCACAGAAGGCAGGGGCCTGGGACTACTAAACATCTTTGTACCGCGGAAAGACTCGAGCTTCGAAGCAAGCCTGGGGGCCTTGGCAGAGAGTCAAGAGAAGGCTGGCTAAATGAAGCTACAGAAATTGCAATTTGTCAGATGAAGCATTTGGGACAAACCCGCACAGAATTCAAAGAATGATCTGATAAAAGTCCTCATGGTTGCAGTGTTGCCCCGAGCTTCCTCCGAATCCACCACAAATTCTCCTGCGGAGCCACCCTTTCAGATAGGTTTCGCAGCTGTCTCTTCTTGGGATATTGGGTGCAGGTAAGGAGTTCTCGGTTTCTTTTTTGGTACAATGACGGTAAGGGACACTTTTCTCTCTGGGAGCTCCAAGTAAAAATAATGAGGATCTTTATGACCCTAAAATGAGAAATCTAAAAAAACCCCCAAACACAAATAAGGATTTGGGGTGGAAAGCAGAGGATGGGGGATGGTGGTAGAGGAAAAGCCATTCCCACACAAGGAGACCAACATGGCCCGCCAACCTCTGCAGGGCTTCCCCGAGACCAGGCAGCAGCAGCCCCACGGAAAGCCAGGGAGAGCCGAAGGGTCTAGAATGAACTCACTGCCCAGCACCCTGCTGGTTAAAGGAGGCATCTCATTGTAAGTGAATCTTCCAGGTGACAGAAAGCTCCCCAGGTACGTGGTGAAGCTGTTCTTCCACTACGTTGGTGAACTTCCCACCACCTTCCACAGAGGTGCCCAGCGTGCCTAGTGGAAGACAGCGGCTCTACAACAACAGCCTGCTCGCGACCGGCGCTGGCAGAGGAGGGGACCAAGAGCAGCAGGACAAGGGACGCGTCACCAGACAAGGCACTGCGTACGTTGCAACAGCACAATGACCTCCGAGGTTACTGAGGGGCACGGAGAATAACTCTGAGCGTTAAACTGGTCACTTCTGGTGGTGTTCCTTTTCCACATTCCCTTCCTGGTCAGTCTAACGCGGCCAGGCACTTCTATTCATGCTCTTTAGTCTCAGGAAAGCCTCCTAGCCTTCCATCTTGGTCCTTCTTTTTTTCCTCCCCTTTCCAATATAACTGGTTTCCTGTTTTCTTTGCAGAAAAGTCAAAATAAAGGGAGGAAAACAGAAGCTGTACAACTTCTATAAAAGGTAGAAAAGAAAGGAGAACTGACAAATGTCGTTTTTTTTTTTCTAGCTTAACTTCCCACGTCATGACTACATGGTGATCTTGGCTATCCGCGTCATCAAGAAATTACTTTCCTTTCCCCTCCTACCCCACCTCCCCATCCCAGAACCCTTCTCGACATCTAACCACATGGTAGGGTCTGCGGAGTAAGGGTCCAGTGGAGAGCCTGAGTTTGAACACCAGTTTTCCTAGGTCTGAATCCCAGCTTCCCACCACTTGTTAACTTGGGTGAGCCCAAGTTACTGACACTTCTCAGGCTCCAGGTTCCCTATCTGTTAAAGAAGAAAAATTAACAGAACCTACCTTATAGGATTCTGGTGTGGATTATCATTTATAAAGTCCTCTCTGAAATATTAGCTATTATTACCGTAAACCTTCACCTCACCTCACAAATAAACAGTATCTTCCTTTTTCTCAATTCGGCACAACCACAATCTCTAGATACTGCATATCAATCCCCAGAACTCTTAACCGAGTATGGCTGGTCTAACGGGTTTCTTGTACCACGTCTCAAGGAAGTGGCCTTGTGGTTCAGTCCACTTCTGGCTGAATATCCGGAACTTTAAGACTGGACTCAGGTACACCTGTGAGTCTGCCCTGTGCAGATCAGCCTTGAACTCCAGACTAGCCTAGGGTCATCCAGGGCCATCCCGAGTCACCCAGGATTGCAGCCATAGCAGAGTCTGGTGCAGATCTGACATGGCCCCAGCCAACCCCTCTGGGCCCATTGGTTTTCTACCACCGAAAACCCCAAATGCTTCAGAAGCCCAGCACTTTCCTGGGGATAGTTCTGCCATTCCTGCACTCCCTTTTCCCTGTTCATCTCTATCTAAAACACCTTTCCCCTGGTTGCCTGGCAAATCTCCACCTTCCCTTTCAGGTTTTATTTAACTCGCATCTCCTCCATCTGGGAGCGCTTTTCCTCTAAAGCAGGTCTCTGAGTTCCACCTATTCTGACATTTTCCAGGTTAATGGATAATATTCTGGCTGACTCCTCCACTAGACTGTCGACTCCTGGCGAGCCCAGCAGCAGAGGGGAGGCATTTCCAAATGACCAAATGACTTTGGACTGGTCTCAGAATTAAGCCACACGTTCATGGGCTTTTGGTCAGTGTTAAGAATCTGATGAAATCTGGGCTCCCGGAGATTTGTTCTTGGCTGAAAGAGGGTCAGACATGTTAATTCTTCCCTCCGGGAAGTGCAGAGTAGAAGTGGCTACGCATTTTTGCAGGCAGTTCCGAAGGAAACATACAATTCACTTGTTTCTCACAAATTTCTGACAAAGGGGAAGAAGAAACAACCCTATAATTTCAGTTGAAGTGTCACTGGGCAAACAGACATTAACTTCTGTAGGACTGGCTAATGTCTGGGTAGGTAAAAGAGACTGACGGAGTTTTGTATGTGGTCTGAAGTTGTTGCAACTGACTTTCATGCCAGAGTTCTAATGGATTTGAAGGGCGGGAGAAAAATAGCAGTAAGATGTTATATTAACAGCCTCGTGGAATCACAGAATGTAAGAGCTATAAGTGATCTTTCAGGCCAATTACTGGTTCACAAGCATGAGTCCACGACAACATTTTTACTGGTCCACAGAAAACGGAGATATATTTGGATAATCTATCACATTTCTTTGAAAAGCAAGATGAATTCAATTTAAAGTGTTGTTCTTTACTCCAAGATTAAAATTTCCCCACTTTTGTGGTGTTAAAATATTTTCTTTTATGAAAAGATGGTGATTATAAATAGCAGCTTGGGTTTTAAAAAAATAAATATAGTCTATTTCTACAACCCCCCCCCCCCAGGCTCCACGCCCAACATGGGACTTGAAATCATGATCTCAAGATTGAGAGTCACATGCTCTACGGACTGAACCAGCCAGGCACCACTAGCCTATTTATTTCTGTTCCTCATTATTACCCTGGTTAGTTTAAATTATTTTTTAAAATTGAAATATAATATATATACATTCTCATTAGTTTTAATAGCCCTATATTTATGATCACTTTCTAACTTGGCTAAATGAAAAGTTGGGCAACCGCATTGTAAGTCTCTCAAATTATTTTGTAAAGAAAATTTACTGGTCCATAAAATCGGATTGCGTTCAACATCCCTCCCATTTGCAGAAAAGGAAATGAGGGCGTAGGGAAGTTAAATGTTAAAGCATTACACATACACTGAAGGTTGCCTAGCAAGTTAACAGCAGAGCGCAGGGCTCTTGCCTCCCAGGGTCCAGAGCCCTTACAGCCTTATTCAACTTCACAGGTGTTCAAAATTAGTACAAAGTCTAGAATTTGATCCTAAAACCATTCACGGTGCAGACCTGAGCTGAGCATGAGTTTTCCGCAACCTGTGAGATTACACGTTAAGCTCTCTGGTGCTTTGCCACAGTTCTCTCTTACCATCGTGACAATTAATCTTTACACGGCATGAATTATGCATTTTTGTGATTTTCATCTGATCAAAACGCAACAGGACAGCATGAGATTTTATAAATATACACAAATAAATACGCACTAATTTCATCACGTCCACCGGGAAGCTACTGAATTCATTTTCTTCCTTATCAGTCACAAAACAGCAGCCGCCACCATTTTTCCCTTGCAGTTCACAACACAGAGTTCTAACGCCAGCCTGCGGCATCTAGGACAAGACGGGCCAGCTTACTCACCCCCACACTGAGTCATGTAAATATCAGAAGATGACACATGTTACCAAGACAAACGCAAAAGACTTTAAACTCAGCCCTGGAGCGAGGAAAACTGTGATGCAAAAATTTTTAATCCATTTATCTTGATTTCTCATTATTATTCTAATTAGCTTTGTAGTCCCTATATTTATGGGTTCCTAATTCCTGCTGTTCACGGAAGTTGCCACTTAGTATGCGGGCTCACAATCTTTCCATTTTCCTCATAAAAATTTTGAACGAGTGGCCATAAACACAACCCCATTATTTTAAAGACGCCAAAATAAATCAAAAGCCCTTACCTATAAAGTAAGGCAGGTGTCCAGGAAAATTAAAATAATGTCTTACTTGGAGCCCTGGGTTTTTAAAAAATTTTTTTTAATTCGAAATAATTTTAGACTTCAGCGAGGTTACAAAAATAGTACATCTGTGGGGGCGCCTGGCTGGCTCAGTCAGTAAAACATGCAACTTCTGATCTCAGGGTTGTGAGTCTGAGCCCCACGTTGGGGGTAGAGCTTTCTTAAAAATAAAATCTTTAAAAAAAAAAAAAAGTACATCTCTGTACACCTCTCCTTTCCCCAATGTTAACATCATAGATAACCATGGTACAATGATCACAGCTAAGAAATTCACATTGGTTCGATACTACTAACTACACGCTTCACTAGAAT
Organism: Ursus maritimus; assembly: GCF_017311325.1. Lineage (NCBI taxonomy): Eukaryota > Metazoa > Chordata > Mammalia > Carnivora > Ursidae > Ursus > Ursus maritimus. The sequence goes on along the minus strand of NW_024426774.1, from coordinate 30,339,853 downwards.
TTCACCAGTGTTCCCACTAAGGTCCTCTTTCTGGCTCAGGATCCAGTCCCGGATCTCCCATTGCATTTAGCTGTCCTTATCTCCTTAGTCCCTTCTGTGACCATTCAGTGTTGCTTTGTCTTTCATGACATTGACCGTCCTGAAGAGGACTGTACTGGTTCATGATTTTGTAGACTGTCCCTCAACTGGGTCCACGTGATGCCTTCTCCTGGATGGAACGGAGTTAGGCATTTCCGACAGAACACGACAGAGATGATGCACTTTTTCAGTACATCATAGGAGGACACAATACATCTTATTAGTGGTGATGTAAAACTTGATTATTTGATTATGATGGTGCCCTTGGCTTCAAATTGCTCATATTCTGTCATTCTAAGCTCTTTATTAGCCAAGGACACCAGCAAAGTGGTAGCACCCCTTCAGGGGGTGGGAAGGGGGGACAAGACTTCCTGACCTTCCACACGGAGCTGCCAGCAGATGGGCCGATGGAAGGCTGGAGCTCTGAACGGACACTTAAGGGAGCGAACACGGGATGTTAGTGCTCCGACAACGGGGCTCTGACCTAACACCTCTAAGTCGCTGTCAGACACAGGCAGGAGACCCTGGCCAGCCAAGGGGCAGCACGTGGCAGCCCTTCTTCCCGGGGGGGAAGGGGACCTAACGCAAAAGCGTTTGTGTGGTTCTGGATTTCTGCTCTTCTTTCCCTTCATCCTCTACTTTTGTTTACTTTGGTTTTCTTTGGCGAAGCTTCTACACTTACCTCAGCTCTGATTTTAATGAAACCCTAGGAAGAATATTTATCTACTGCTTTGGGGTAATGACCTCAAGTGAATTCTATAAGCTGCCACGAATAACAGCACCCCTGCCGGCCACCTTGCTGTCATCCATCTGTCCCCTGGAGGCAGATGGCAGGGCACCTGCAGTCTAGTACAAACCTGCACCACTTAATCCTGGAGACAACGCAGGAGCCAAGTTTGTTTGTTTCTTTTTTTCTTGTTTTTAATTGAGATATAATCCACATACCACAAAATTCACCCTTTTAAAGTGCACAGTTCAGTAGTGTTTAGTATATTTACAGGTCGTACAACCATCACCATTATCTAATTCCAGAATCTTTTCATCACCCCCTCCAAAAAAAAAACTTGTACCCATTGTCGCTCTCCATTCCCCTATGTCCCCAGCCCCTGGCAACCTCCTAATCTACTTTCTATCTCTATGGATTTGCCTATTTGAACCAAGGTAGTTTTGATCACAAATAATAATAACCAAGATGACCTCAGTCCAGTTAACCTAGGAGCACGCGCGTGCACACACACACACACAGCCAGAAGGTTTGAGTTTGGTAACACCTCACCTTCCCTTTTGATACTTTGGACTCCCCATGCTACCCCGTCCCCCCACCTGTGTCTCAGAGGTGACACATGCATTTGTCTTCCCCAGGGTACAACCATTCCTCCTCCATCAAAAACCACGCTGTGTTCTGTCGGTGTCCTGCACCGGTGAGGTAATGCTCAGGTAAACTGAGCTCTGCTGAGGTGCTAAGTACCTGATTTATGTTTTAGCAGAGAACTCTTGCCGTCTACGGCTCGGCTAGGACGGCCATCTGACCCGGTTTGTTTAGAACTGCCCTGTTGCCCGGCTTAATTATTGATAGCATCCCCTTTCCCTCTCAAAGGGTCCTGGCTTCGGTGTTTAATTATATGGTTACCCAACCTTAACCAACATAAATGACTAATCATGGTAATTATAGGCAATTTGGCAGGCCAACAGAGAACATGAATTTAAGTAAATGAGGTTTCAGTACTCTCCCAATCACGGCCCAGCTCTGCATTCCCGTAAAAACGTTGAAGTTCACCAACCTGTAGGAATCAGCGTTTCATCCACAGGCAAAAAGGCATCGGCTTCTATAGTGACTTCATGGTCATATATGTTCGGGGAACCCTGGGAGGGAAAGGTAAAGAAAGAAAACAAGATCTAATGCTTAGTCTTATTTTGTATTTTTGCTTTTTTTTTTTTTTTTTTAAGATTTATTTAAGAGAGAGCACGTGGACCGGGAGGTGGAAGGGAGAGGAAGAGGGAGAGAGAATCCCAAGCAGCTTCCCTGCTCAGTGCTTCATGCTCAGCACGGAGTCCCACGCAGGACTTGATCCCACGACCCCGAGACCAGGACCTGGACGGAAATCAAGAGTCGGACACTTAACCACCTGAGCCACCCAGGTGCCCCAGGTATTTTGGCTTTTTAACTTCTCTTGCAGAAATATTTTCAGGCATTGACAAACACTTTAGAAATCCCATTTGACCTATGGTGACGAATAGTGGGTTCATTTAAGTGTAGGTAGCTAGGTCCTCAACGGAGCAACTCATCTATTTGGAAGACGTTCTCGAGGGTGACCCCCGCATGCATCTTCTTTTCTAAGTGGAATTATGAGTGTGAAAAGTCAGAGAGACATCAGTGGTTTGAAAAACTTTTCGACTTTGGCTTATTAGCAGAGGGGTTTCTCCCACTCTCACATGCAAACAGAAGAGCAAGAGTTGTTGACCTGGAACACACTAGTGCTGGATGGCCAACGTGTCGCCTCCAGGCTTGAGGTGGGGTATCTGTGCCCGTTCTCTGGCCCAGCTCCCACCCAGAGGACCCACTCTGTACCACATGACCGAAGCCCGGGAGTCAGAACTAGAGTTCCTGCTTTGGAGAGCACGTTCAGCCTTCCATTTCAGATGCAGCCCGCCTTCCCAGGGGGAGTCGAAGACGGGTCCGTAGTCGGAAGGCCCGGGGTCTAGTTCCGGCTCTCATGGAGTGGCCCCAGGGAAGTCACTCAACCTAGAATCTCTTGGCCTTCAGGGTAAAACCGGGCAACAATGCTCCTTTTCCACCTTTTCCAGGGTTCTTGTGAGGGACAGTTTAGTAAAGCTGTGGTGTGCGGCTTGCAAATTGGAAAGGACACACACAGGTTTCTGATAAAGAGGATTACATTTGAATAGTATATTTTCAAACTTCACAGCAGAAGACGTGGAAGGGGAACCAGGAGAGGGCTTCTGCCCGGTGAATGCTCAAATGTAAGCTAAACTGGGGATGCTTCTCAACGGGGGATGACTTTGCCATCAGGCAAAATCCGACAGTGTTCTGGAGACATTTTTGATTGTCATGACCGGGGGTGGAAATGCTCTTGGCATCTAGTGGGAAGAAGCCAGGAATTCTGCCAAACACCCTATAATGCACAGCCCTGCAACAAAGAAATTGCCTGACCCAACATGTCAATGCGCTTGGGTTGAGAAACTCCGAGCTAAGCTAAACTGAAAGCTAGGCTGGGTTCTTGAGAAGCAGAGGGAGGCAGAGCCCTGCGGGTTAACCGAAACTGGTCCTCTAGTCAGAAAGACGTAGGCCCACACAATCAAATGGAGTTGTCCTGAGGAGAAATGCCAGGATTTTAGAGACCACGAGAATCTATGTCTAAACCGGCCAGAAATTGCTTTAATTACACTCAAAGGAGGCTCTGTTTCTCAAGAACTGCCCTGGTCTTGTGGGTACGTCTCCCGGTGGGTACACGTGGGCAGGGTAGGAGTGGACGGGAGACAAGGCCAGGACAGAGGCCTCCCCTCTGCCCCCACAGTCTCTCCCTTAGCCACTCCTTTGGTCCCTGTTCTGACCTGAGAAGGCAGGTCCAAGATGGGAGGGGTCAGCACCACCACCTAGTGCTGCTTTCAACTAGAGGGGTCTCTCCTGGCGGGTTCTCCTCCCCGGTCTCAGGGATCCTGCCAGCACCGAAGAGGCCTCTGGGCCTGAGGGGAGCAGAGATGAGGGAAGAGAAGTGGGGACTGTTTCCTTGGCTCTATCTGCTCTGTGCTCAGTGGAAGGCTGAGTAGTATTCCATTGTATGAATATATCACAATCCGTTTATCCGTGTGCCTGTTGATAGACCTTTGTTTGCTTCCAGTTTTTTACTATTATGAATAAAGATGCTTAGGGATTTCCTTTTTCTGTTTGTTTTGTAGCGTTAGGGCAGGAAGAAAGTGATTCAGTCACACACCAAATAAATTGACGAGTGTGAGAGGTTAGGAAGAAGCCGGGTGGGGGAGAAGGAAAGGGACATTCATGAGAGTCACTCCCTTAATGGGTATCGGGTCACCAAGCGGCATCTACATTCCTTTATGAAAGGGAAGCAGCCTTCATTTTATCGTTCTGACTGGAATAATGCAGTGATCCACTCTGGTGGACTATTCCTGCTNGGTTCATCTCCTTTCCAGGCCGGTGAAAACCTGGCAAGGAAGGCTGATCCACCAACAGCTCTGGAGGCCCATCTCTGGGTTCGCTGTTGGTTTCGGTTAGCTTTGCTCAGCTGCTACTGGTTCGGAACATTAACCATTTATAGAGCTCTTTGTGGCCTGCCCGGAGCTTTACGGACCTCTCCGTGCATTGCCACTACGACTGCCTTCATTCAGCTCTCGTCACCTCTAGCAGGATAGCGCCAACTCGAGTACTACCCCAAAGCCACAGCAACTCCCTTACTGGCACCTTCGTTTTCCCCTGGCAGAGTGCTGACTTGTTGATGGGACCTGCGCTAGGCCGTATGCTCAGGGAAAGGACGCCCTCCCTAATCCCACATGAGTGTATTTTGATTCGCCTAAGCCCATCATGGTGGTCCAGTTCCCTTGCTGGTACGGGGTTAGGCAGGGCATGGGACACTCTCCTGGCCCATGAAATGTGAGGCAAAGTCTGCTGGGAGCTTCTGGGAAAAGTTTCGTTTATTCTTAAAAATGGAACATTAGAGATGAAAAAAAGGAATTCTTTTTTGCGTCTGGGTGGAACTATATGAAGACATGATTCCCGGAGCTGCAGCAACCATCATGTGACCAGGAGAGGATGAGCCAAAACACTGAAGAGGCAGAATGGAAAGATAGAAGAACCCGGGTCCTTGCTGACCACCTCCCCAGTCATGCTGGAACCCCACTATTGCCTTTCATCTCAAATTCCCCCAGGCTGCTTCCTAGCTCTTACGTGATTGCCCAGTTTGGGGTTAGATAAGGGAGGAACCACAAGAACAAAGCCCAAACAACCAGCAACCTTTTCCATTCTTTGAAAAACACAGTTCTCTCCTCCCCCCAGGCCACCAACACTCAATCTTAGAAGTGATGAGTCAAAAGTTGGCCCCAGGTAGAACAAACATACTGCTTATTAAATTAAAAAACAAATAAGCAACAAGAAAATACATACGATGAGCTGACCATTTTAAATGACCAAGTTTTGAGCTATTTCCCTGGAGAGGGTTTAAGACATGATAATGCTTTCCTGGGTAGGGTAAGAGATGTTCCAAAGATGCAGAGCCCCTGGACCCCAGGCCTGGTGAGTGACCACCCACTCTCCTCAAAGGGCCCCAAAGGGCTGATGGCCCCCTCCTACCCTCAACCCTGAAGCTAGCCGTGGATTCCAGTTGCACGCGCTAAGATAGTATACAGAAGGGGGTTAACGTTGACCACTCTCCTTGTGGGTCAACTCTGTGACCTGTGAGGGTCCTCATGCCGGGTAAATGGACAGAGCCTTAGTGAACTTGCATTCCCATTTTGACTCCTTGATTGGAATACATCAGCAGATACTTACGTATTTAATGCATTTCTGAATCTATTTCTTTAGAGCACCTCCCTCCGCCCCTGATTATAAAATAGGATGTCCTAAGTATACAAAAATGTGGAAAATAATGAAAAATCACCATGATCTACTACCTATAAAAAACCACTAATATTTTGTTCTATTTCTGCCAAGCTTCTTTCTGAATTATAAAAAGTAGAGTCTTGGGGTGCCTGGGTGGCTCAGTCGGGTAAGCATCTGCCTTCCGCTCAGGTCATGATCCCAGGGTCCTGGGATCGAGCCCCTCGTGGGCCTCCCTGCTCAGTGGGGAGCCTGCTTCTCCCTCTCCCACTCCCCCTGCTTGTTCTTCCTCTCTTTCTCTCTCTGTCAAATAAATAAATAAAATATATATATTTTTTAAAAGTACATTATTTTTTACGCACATTATTGCAGAGCCTCTTACAGCTGGGCATGTTTTGGTTTTGGTTTTGGTTTTGGTTTTTGGTTTAAGATTTTTTTTTTAAGATTTTTATTTCTTTATTTGACACAGAGAGAAAGCAGAAGCAGGGGGGGCAGCAGACAGAGGGAGAGGTAGGCTCCTGGCTGAGCAGGGAACCAGATGCGAGGCTCGATCCCAGGACCCCGGGGTCATGACCCGAGCTGAAGGCAGATGCTTAACCGACTGATGCTTAACCACTTAACCACCTAGGCGCCCTGTCTTTAAAATCTTAAGGAGGATGGTGGAAGTTTCTGAGGATAAGCAACAGACAAGTTTAGAATCCTTTTTCTTATTTTTAAGGGATGAACTTTGGAAATTACATAAGAACCAATTAATTCGTGCTATTTGGAAAGATCCTAGAAAAAAAAGCAGCACTTCGTCAGCAGACTCCTAAAAGAGTGTAAAAATGCAAGATATTACTAGTTGGCTGGGAACATCATCTTGTGGTAGGAAATCATGCCAAAGCGATTCAAGTATAGTAGACAATGATGGCTTTTCAGATGAAGAGGAAGTAATAGAGTCTACAGAGTTTAGCTAAACTTTCTACTCTGCCTCATGTAACAGCCTCCTGGACAAGCTCAAAAATGTCATTAGGAGGGAATAAGGTCGTGTGGAGGGGATTACCTGGGGGGTAGGGACCGTCTCTAGAGCTCTCTTAGAGTGGGCTGCATGCTGGAGGCATACAAATGTTGGCAGCATATCTAAAGGGGCTGAGCCAAGCCCATTTTTAAAGTTCCAAGGACGGAAAGTGCCTTAACTGCAATCTTTTAGGGGTAGGAGTGGAATGAGGAAGCAAATATAAGCTCATGTTACAGTGAGATGAGAGGGAGTTCTTGAAATAGCTAGTTCCTTGTCTGAACATGGGGGAAAGAGGTAATTCTCTGGGTAATACAATGTACTCATTCTACCTTTCTCTCTAACTTCCATTTATTGAGCACCTACTATGAGCCAGCTGCTTTGCTAGCCATTTTTGCTCATCACCAGGGTTGACCCCATTGCCAGAGTAATTCCGTCCTGGGTTGGTCTCTCCAGCCACTCCCCAGGTCATTCCACAAAGCACGCGGCAGGAGAGAAGAGGCAAGTTACATTTATGCTGCAGCAGGAGAGCAGAGCAAGTCCACTTACCTGGCCCGCCAGGTTGAAATAGGAATGGTTGGTCAGACTGACCGGTGTGGTCTGACTGGCCTGGGCTCGGTAGTTGATCATAAGCTCCCCACCATCCAGCGTGTAAGTCACCCAGACTTTCAACTCTCCAGGGTAACCTTCCTCACCATCTGGACTGACCCTCGAGAACTGAACGCCATTTGACAGCACCTGAGGGGTCCAGAGGACCTAGAAAAAAGTGTTTTCGAAGCTGTTCAGTCATTGCAATTTCGAGCTAAATGCCACGTTTCAATATTTAAAGCTAGCTAATTCTAGGAAGAGAAATGGTTATATGATCTTCAAGATGTTTGAATAATAGCTTTGTTCTACTATTCAAATAACTTTGTTCTAAATTCCAACAGCTTGGATTTTAATTGTTCTAAAATTTTGTTTTATACAAAAAAGTAGATTTTAAGAGAAAATGTTTGCTCTTTACCTACTCATATTCCCCATAGTCTTTCTCCCTAAACTTATACATATGTGTCTACAATATTTTCTTCTTCCCCTTCTTTAAAAGTTTTGTTTTTGTTTTTTATCTTGGTGCCCCATTCTGATAAATGTCATATAGCGATATCTGCTAATGGTATTAATGGTATTAAAAAAAATGACCTTAATAAATCAGCCCCTCTTTCCCAGGGAAGTACTATTTATGAATATTTATAAAAAACGCTCCAAGATTCTCTATATTCCCTGGGCAGAGTTCCAAACGAACAAGAAGACACTTGCTCTGTCAGGAAGAGTTCTGCCCACATGTCAGGAGTCCCGATTTGGGGGCCAGGTTTGTTCCTAGCTCACTGTGTGATGTTGGGCATCAGTCCCTGCCATAAAGGGGCTGGAAAAATGATCCCGAAGTCTTCTTCTCATTCTAGAAAATATGGTTCTAAGGGTGGCAGAAAAAATATGAAGAAAAGTTTTCTAGAATTTTTTGCTTTTGAAACAGGAATCTTTGATTCACACAGTGGTTCCTCTCACCTTTGCTCTAGAGGCCTCAAGATTACCCTTACAGGGGAGGGCCAGCCAGCACTTACTGAGTGCCCATGATGAGCCAGACACTTTGCTAGGAACTTCACAGACACTCTCTTTTATTTTTTTTTTAATGATTTTTATTTATTTATGTGACAGAGAGACAGCCAGTGAGAGAGGGAACACAGCAGGGGAGTGGGAGAGGAAGAAGCAGGCTCCCAGCAGAAGAGTCCAATGTGGGACTCGATCCCGGAACGCCGGGATCACGCCCTGAGCCAAAGGCAGACGCTTAACAACTGTGCTACCCAGGCGCCCCCACAGACACTCTCTTATCTGTCTCAGCGCTGACTCAGTGTAGGCATCATTATCTTCATTTAACGATGAGAGAGTTGGGCTCAGAAAGAACACACTACTTTTCCTAGCTTCTTCCAGCTGGGAAGATAGTGGTCTGATCCTGAGCTTTTTTCCTTATTCTATGCTATCAAAGGACATACTGTCCAGAGAGCCCCAGTCCCTTTGAGGGGGGGGTCACTAGTCAAGAGGTCTTTGCTAATAGGAGATATCCATTTGTTTGGTGCTCACCAGCCACTGACCTGGTGCTTTACATAAATCATTTTATAAGATAAGGATTTGGTTGAACCAAATGAAATGACCATCTTTGTAGGTCAAAATAGTTGAACACTGGCCCTTTCAAATGGCTCCCACTAATACTATGACCCCATTTTACAGATGAGCAAATTGAGTTCAGTAGTGTTACCTTGCCTACTTCCACCTCCCATATTCCCGGGGTTGAGTAGAACCTTTTCATAGTTCACGCTCGTTGTTTAAAACTCTTTTTTTTTTAACGATTTATTTATTTTATATATATATAGAAAGAGAGAGAGGGAAAGAGAGAAAGCGCACAAGCAGGGGGAGGAGCAGAGGGAGAGAGAGAGAGAAAGTCTTTTTTTTTTAAGATTTTATTTTTTTATTTGACAGAGTGAGAGAGCACAAGTAGGGAGAGTAGCAGGCAGAGAGAGAGGGAGAAGCAGGCTTCCCGCCGAGCAGGGAGCCTGACATGGGGCTCGATCCCAGGACCCTGGGATCACGACCCAAGCCGAAGGCAGACACCCAACTGACTGAGCCACCCAGGTGCTCCTAGGAGAGAGAGAGTGTTAAGCAGACTCCAGGCTGAGCATGGAGCCCGACATGGGGCTCGATCTCAGGACCCTGAGATCATGACCTGAGCTGAAACCAAGAGTTGGACACTTAACTGATTGAGCCACCCAGGGGCCCTGTGCCCATTGTTTAAAGGGGTAAAAAAATCTTGTTTAAGTCATACATGTCATTAGTGACAGAACTAAGATTCAGACTTAGGCCTGGAGTCTACAGCATTCCACATCTTCTTTACAGTGAATGTTTTGTTTGAATCTCCTTTTTTCAACAGAAAAGTTGAAGCCAAACACTGTCCTTCCAAATAGACTGAAAGATAATCATTTCTGTGGGCCACAGGAATGGCCTTTGAGCCCAGGCTCTGCCCACCTGCTCCTAGCGTGGCCTGGATCTCTCTCACTGATGTTGAGAGATCCCACATTTACCAGGCAGGGAAGCCCAGCAGGAGCAGAGGTCTCTGCCTTTACGTACGGTGAAAGCAGCTGGTATCTGAAACAAATTCACTGACCTTAGTAAAAAATTAATTTTACACCCTACTTATCTCCTAGAAGTCTTGAATTTTCAAGACACTTAAAATATAAAGCCAGTTATATGCATGATTAAAAAAAGAAAAAATCCCCCAAATGGAAAATTTTAGGAATAAAGTATTTGAAACAAAATGTTCTCCACTTACCACCTAGTTTTTGTCCTTAGAGAAAGAACACAGTGGAAAGTTTTTTGTGTAAACCAATATTATCGGTTAAGTATAATTTTGGGGAAAACACAATTCCTACCCATGGGAGAATATCCCTGACTCCGCACTTTCCAAATTTCCTGAAAATTTCCACATTTGCATCTCTAGGCCTACTTAAATACCATTTCTAATCCTGTTAGGTTATTCAATTTCATCTTTTAAGAAAAATGTGTTGATATAAATAGAAGAAGACGTACCTACAAACCAGCTATTATTCAGTAATTGTCGAGATGAAATACACTGGAAACAAAGTTCCCCCGATACGGCTCACGTTACGCTGTGAAAGCTTACAGTTCAAAAGCTTTCAATATCCCCAGGGAAACATTCCAAGTCTGTCCCCAACCCTCTCTGGGCTTCTGCACAGCCATTTTTTCCAGTACCTACTTACTAAATGAAATGCTACTCTTCCTTCAAGGGTGGTTCAAATCCTGCCTCCCCGGTTGCTAGAATCTGTCCACACCCGGTGTCTACAGCACACCGCTGGCATCTACATTAGGGGCCGGTTGCCGAGAACAGCTGTTTATCGAAGGGTCTGGCTCCCTCGCTCTCCTGGAGTCCCAGGAATCCCCACCATATGACGCTGCCTGGTTCACAGAAGGGACTCAATAGGCACAGTGCACTGGGAGGTATGTCCTCACTAGCTGGCTGTGTTTTTACAGGGCACACAGGTGAGGCAGCGCCACAGAAAACACTACAGTGGAACAGAGGGAAGGGGATCAAACCAGAACAGGTGCTGTTCTGACGCTCCTCTGACGATCCCTGTCAGAACAGAGCTGGACCTGACTTCCTCTGGTTGGCCTTTGCCCATGGGCCTGCCATACTCCGGAGACCCTCTGTCCCAGTACTGCCAGGACCGAGGCCACCCCTTGCCTTCAAGCCTTCCTGGTGTGAGGCGTCTGATCACGGAGCAACAGGGAGGAGATGGAGCATGTGTGGTTCTAGGCCACAGACGGGAAGTTGGTGAGACACGGGAAAGAGTGACCAACTTCCTTCAACGGGACAGGTGGCAGTCAGAGGCAGAAAGGAAGAAATGGTGATCTTGAACTGCCACACACCTTCTAGTATTTTCTGGCTCTTCTTTAGGAAATAAACTGGGTGGTATAATTTAAAGGAGAGTTAGCCACCAAAATTATCACCCTGAAATTAGACTAGTAAGAGAGTCGCTGGGGGTTAAGCCTCAGACTCCCACACAGCTAGGAAGCAGGCCAGGCATTTCTACTTCAGGGAGAAGCTGTTTGATCAGTTTGCTGTCCTAACCTTGTTTTGCCGGGATTCGCTTGGGGAATGGGAGTTTTACTGCGGACAGGAGTAATCCGGGGAGAATCTGAGGTAATTTTGAGGCATGAGGCACTTCGCTGGAAGGCTATGCCTGGATGTGGCACCACGCTGCATGGAGGGGGGGCATAGTGGCAGTTTCAGGGGTGTGTGTTGGACCGGGGGCGCTTACACCAGCAGTTATTGTGCAGAAACAAGGGCTGCGGGCCGGGCAGCCCAACCTAGGAGTTATATGGCCTTTCAGACCCTCAGATTTCTCACTTGGTGAGAACGCAGGGCTCTCGTAAGCACGACAGAGAAGACATGCAAATGCCTTGTACAGTAAGTGGCAGGTAGTGTTTGTAAGCCACTTTTCCGTTGTGCCCAAGGTCCACTGGACTTCTGAGCCTGACACCGGGAGAAAGTCATTCCCTATCTTTCCCAAGTCAAGGACTGTCACCCTTTCACTCAGGGCTCCCCTGCCTGTTATAGTCCGACGAGCTACAGAAGGATGGGTCCCCCGAACCCCAGGATCGGCCTCTTTCCTGTATCACCTCCCCACACATCTGCTGTAGGGCCTAGGATTGAGCCTAGCGAACAGATGGTATGTTTGAAGGTACTCTGTGAAGTACGCCAGGTGAGGACTCTGTCCAGCGCCCCCGACTCACCTTATCAAACCCTCTGACTCCTCCATGCAGACTGTTGGGTCCATTGTTAATGGCCAGCCTATGCTCCTTCCCGTCCAATGTGAATGTTCCTTTGGCAATTCGGTTGGCCACCCTGCCAACCACGGCTCCGAAGTAGGGCTGCTTTTGGAGGTAGCCTGCAGGACATGAGATGGAAGTGTTTTTTAAAACTTCAGACCAAAGGTGAGGCTCCCACTGCTGCCCACCACTTCCTTCTGAGAGAAGCTGAAAGTAGGAACAGCTTGGACGTACTCAACTCCTCAGGGAGCACAGAAAAATGGTGTTCTTTACACACGACGTTTTCCCTTTCCAAAAGTAATGCATGTTCTTTGTAAACATTGTGAAAGAACTTTATAAAGCACGAAGAAGAAATGTATTTTTTTTAAAGATTTATTTAGGGATGCCTGGGTGGTTCAGTTGGTTAAGAGTCTGCCTTTGGCTTGGGTCGTGATCCCAGGGTTCTGGGATCGAGCCCCGCATCAGGATCCTAACTCAGCGGGGAGCCTGCTTCTCCCTCTGCCTGCTGCTCCCCCTGCTTGTGCTCTCTCTCTCTCTGACAAATAAATAATTAAAATCTTTAAGAAAAAAAGATTTATTTATTTGAGGGGGGAGGGGCAGAAGAAGAGGTAGCGAGAGTCTTAAGCAGACTCCGCATGCTGAGCATAGAGCCCCACTTGGGGGTTGATCTCATGAGATCAACACCGAGCCGAAACCAAGAGTCAGATGTGCAACCAACTGAGCCACCCAGGCACCCCAAGAAATTTAAATCATCTTCATCTCATCACTAGAGAGGACAACTGTTAATATTCTTATGTATATCCTCCTGCCCTTTAGTACATGCAGACATGTGCTTTTCTTCTTTTTATAAAATCGGAGTCTTAATTTAAGTGCTACTTTGTAATTTGCTCTTTTCTAAGTCAATTTCCTTAACTAAAAACCCTATTTTTGTGTTGTCTTGAGAAGAATTCTTCTTCCTCTTTTTATTTTTTTAAAATAATACCATTATTTCATGAAACTATCCTTTAAAGAGCATTAAGCAAATTATATAGGGAGTAGGCGTGTCAGAGGAAATACAGGACACCCAGCTGAATCTGAATTTCGGATAAACGATAAATAATTTTTTAGTATAAGTATATCCATATTATTATTATACATGAGACATACTTAACATTTAAAAACCATTTGCTGGGGTGCCTACCTGGCTCAGTCAGAAGAGCACGAGACTCTTGACCTCAGGGTCGTGAGTTCAAGCCCCATGTTGGGTGTAGAGATTCCTTAAATAAATGAATAAATAAAAACTTTTTAAAAAGTTTTAAAAAACCCATTTGTTATTTATTTGAAATTCAAATTTAATCAGGTGTCCCATATTCTCATTCACTAAATCTGGCAACCTTAATAAAGACTAAAATGTGAAAGGGGCATCTGTGTGCCTCAGTCAGTTACGTGTCTGTCTCTTGATTTCAACTCAGGTTATGATCTCAGGGTTGTAAGATCCAGCCCCATGTCGGGCTCCACGCTCAGCAGGGAGTCTGCTTGAGATTCTCTGTCTCCCTCTGCCCCCTATCCCCTGCTCCCTGCACTCTGTCTCAAATAAATAAACAAATCTTTTTTTTAAAAAAAGAGTAAAACGTGAAAGTCCCTCTTTTAAGCCTCAGCTCTTCTTCTTGTGGACCTCGCTGCTATATATGAGAACCACTGCTACAAGATGAAATCAGAGAGGGAGACAAACCATAAGAGACTCTTAATCATAGGAAACAAACTGAGGATTGCTGGAGGGGAGGAGGTGGGGAGATGGAGTAACTGGGTGACGGACATTACAGAGGGCATGTGATGTGATGAGCACTGGGTGTTACACAAGACTGATGACTCACTGACCTCCACCTCTGAAAGTAATAATACATTATCTGTTAATTAACTGAATTTAAATGAAAAAAAAAAAGAAGAGTATGCAATTCAAGCATATGAATTATTTTTACCATGGCTGGAGGGGCTCTTGGATACAGACCCTGAACCATTAGGCCAGTTGCAGATCATAGGTTCCCATTACTCAACTGGCTGGGTGTAAGTGAAACATTAACCATCCTCTTCCAGGTCTCTCCTGATTCACTCCCCCGCTAACCTGCAGGTCCTCCGAGTCCTGCGTATGGACTGTCGTAATAGCTAACCCTGAGATCTTCCTAAGGCTCGGCCACTTCCTAAGTGCTCTACATTCAACTCATTTCATCTTCAGGATAGTTCTATGAGCTAGACAATATTATTACCCTCATTTTACAGACGTGGAACCTGAGGACAGAAAGGCTACGTAACTTGCCCCAAAACACAGCTAGTTATCAGAAGAACCTGGATTTGAACACAGCCTGGCTCCTAAGTACTCGTTCTGAAGCATCACATTATTTGAAAAGCACAAGACTTTCTGGTGAATTGATCTTACTACCACCCCTCAGCATAGGCCAGACTGACCTCGCCAAAAGCTCCCACCTCCCTCCCCGCCCTCCTCTCTTTCTGAAGCTGCAGCTTTCAAACTCCTTACACTGGGTAACCAAAAGGAGTTCCGACAGGCCAGGAAAACTTCTCTTGGTTTTGCTTCATCTGCTTTTGTTTTTTTAGTAGACTTTATTTTTTAAAGATTTTATTTATTTGTCAGAGAGAGAAAGAGACCATAAGCAGGGGGAGCGGCAGAGGGAGAAGCAGGCTCCCTGCTGAGCAAAGAGCCAAATTCGGGACTTGATCCCAGGACCCTGGGATCATGACCTGAGCCGAAGGCAGACGCTTAACCAACTGAGCCACCCAGGTGCCTTAGACTTTATTTTTAGAGCAGTTTTAGGTCTACAGCAAAACTGAGCAGAAAGTACAGGTTCCTCATATATTCCCCGTCCCCACACATGCATAGCCTCTCTTGTTACCAACATCCCCCATCAGAGAGACACATTTCTAATAATTGATGAACCCACACCAACATATCATTATCACCCAAAGTCCATAGTTCAACAGTAGGGCTCACTCTTGGTGCTGTACATTCTATGGGTTTGGACAAAGGAATAATGATATGTATCCATCATTATAATACAATACATAGTATTTTCACTGCCCTAAAAATCTTCCGTGTTCTCCCTATTCATCCCTTCCATCCCCCTAGCCCCTGGCAACCACAAATCTTTTTACTGACTCCATAAACTTGCCTTTTTCGGAATGTCATAGTTGGACTTGGATAGTAGGTAGCCCTTTCAGATGGGCTTTTTTCATTTAATAATATGAGTTTTAGTGGCTTTTTGTGGCTTAGTAGCTCATTTCTTTTTAGCACTGGGTAATATTCCACTGGGCGGGATGTTCCACAGTTCATTTGTCCATTCACGGACCACAGGACAACTTGGTTGTTGTTTGGGCAATTATGAATAAAGCTGCTATAAACGCCTTTGTGCAGGTTTTGTGTGGACGTGTGTGTGGACGTGTGTGTGTGTGTGTGTGTGAACATAAATTTTTAACTCCTTTGAGTAACTACCAAGAAGCACGACTGCTTGCTTATAGTTAGAATATGGTTAGAATATGTTTAGTTTTGTAAGAAACGATCAGACTGTCTTCCAAAGTGGCTGCACCATTTTGCATTCCCACCAGCAATGAATGAGATTTCCTGTTGCCCCACATCCTTGCCAGCATTTGGTGTTTTCAGTGTTCTGGATTTTGGCCATACTGGTAACCCTCACTATTATTTTAATCTGCATTTTTCTGATGACGCATAATGTGGACCATTCATCTGCTTTTCAGGAGTCAAAAATATGAAGAAAAGCAGAATTTTTGTTTAAAATCGTTTGGCTGTATCTATTTTTTATTTCTACTTTGATCCGTTCAACCTTAACTCTTCACCAGTCACATGCGTGGCTCTGGAAACCATGACAAATCCAACAGCAATGCTGCTGGTTCACGGGCTTGTAAGAATTCCCTCGGAAGGGACCGCTTTCTGGCCACAGTAAATAGCCCACCACAGAGATAAGAAGCACTTGTCAGTCCTTGGTTTAGAGGAAGAGTTTTAATGACTGAACCATAAGGACAGCAGAAAGCACTGCTCCCAACTTGTCTCTGAAAAACTCTTCCGAACAAATGGATTTTATACTATCTTCATATGTTACTAAGTTTCTTTGTTTTTTTTTTTTTAAAGATTTTATTTTATTTATTCGACAGAGGTAGAGACAGCCAGCGAGAGAGGGAACACAAGCAGGGGGAGTGGGAGAGGAAGAAGCAGGCTCATAGCGGAGGAGCCTGATGTGGGGCTCGATCCCATAACGCCGGGATCACGCCCTGAGCCGAAGGCAGACGCTTAACCGCTGTGCCACCCAGGCGCCCCCATATGTTACTAAGTTTTATATCAAATCAGAATTATAGAGAGTGACAGTCCTCAAATTCTGAAAAGGCCATGACTAAAAAGCTTGTTTTGAAATGCAGAAAATACTGTTTTCCATGCAAAAAGGGCAGGTTTCTAGGTCAAGCCACAATGATGATTTAATCAAGCCAACTGCTGATGTGGGATAAAGGGTAGAGAAAAAGTCTGTCCCTTTTCCTGGGCAAAGGACTGGCCAGAATATATTACTGGATCTTTCCACTCCTCTAACATTCCAAGGACCCCAGCTGGGCTGTCCGCCTCCTACAGCCCAAACTTCAGCCAGAGTGCCCTAAAGTCTGACATAAAAGTGCCTACTAATCCCAGTCGAAGCTTCTACTACCTGAATGACTTTCCTTTGGCTTTCGGAGGAAACATTACTTTCATTGACAAGCATTTTAATTGTCCCCAACATCTTAGATATTTTCCAATGGCCGCTGGCTGCCCACATGGATTTTCATGCCCTTTCTTCAGTGTTAACTAAGTGAGGTAAAAAGTTCAAGTAGTGTGAGGGAAGATATTTGGAGGCAAGGGAAGGAAAAGAGATAAAAACTATTGGTTGTTCACTACAGACACTATCACAGCTGGTAGCACATTTAATCATCACTATCCATTAATTTAGGCGAGGAAGTAAGTCTGGGGAGGTTAAATAACGTGCTTAGGTCCCACGGCTTTAAGGGACAAAGCAGAGACTTAAACCAGGAATCCTCAACGTTCCTCTAAGGGCACTCTTGGCCGTCTGCAATACTACACCGCAGCCTCTGAACCCGTCCCCTTTCCTCCACCCCCCTATGAATCACGGTTTTCAAAAAGCACAAAGTCCATTTTCTTCTATTTTTTTCCACAATGGCTCTCACGGCAGCAATAGCTGGGTATTCGGTGGTAACTGGGGGGAAGATAGAGGGGCAGAACAGGCAGTGATCGTGTGGGTAGGTCGTTGATACCTGTGGCTTATAGGCAAATAGTCTCATCACAGGTTTTGAAAGAAGTCATAATGATTGTAGGTGGGACATGAACATGAAAAGCATTTTTAAGTATTTTAGGTACAAAAAATGGCAGAAAAATTCATAGGAGGCATTACTGATTTTTCCAGGCTGTAACTAAAAGATCCTATGATTTACCTGTTTAGAATTCTACAGAAGAAAGATCTAATTTTCCCAGGGAGAAATTGAACCATTCCGACCTCCGGTCATGGCCATGATCCAAGCAGTTTATATAAGCTATCTGGGAAACTGGAGAGAGTTGACATCTAACCTGGCAGATACCAAAGGACCATGTCTCAAAGAATTACACATGCTTAGCTCCTCCCTGTGGCTCAAAACGTTTGGGGGACATAGTAATGTCAAGATAACCCCCTATTCTGTCATATTCTGTCACGTCTTGTAGCTTTAAATGATTTACCTCCGTTTTGTTCACATAATACTTACATATTCAGATAGTTGAAAAGAATATGCAGTGAAAATAAAGTCTCCTTCTTAACCCTGCACCCCAGCTACCCAGTGTCTTTTCTTAAAGACAATCACTGTTAGCAATTTCTTTTTTTCTTTTTTAAGATCTTTTTTTTTTTTTTAAGTAATTTCTACACCCCACGTGGGGCTCAAACTCACAACCCTGAGATCAAGAGCCATACTCTCCATCAGCTGAGCCAGCCAGGTGCCCACTTTTGCCAGTTTCTTAACATGGGTTTTAATACACAAGAATTAATCAAAATAGTAGCAGAGCAGCATTTCACACTATTCTAACCAAGACAAGTATGCTTCCTGTTATGACATATATGGAGTCTTCTTTTATCTTTAGCAATACTGAGAGAATCTACAAAAAAAACTGAAAGACGGGCTGTAGAAAGGGAACAAAGGGCCACTGCCATAACCACGAAGCCGACTGCACATATTAGAAAGCACTAATTGACATTCTGAGGGCTTTTTTCCAACTTTTCCTCTTCTGAAAATAGCGTGCTTTCCTTTCAAAATCGGTAATTCAATTATCTAAATTATAGCATAGGAATGAGGACGTCTGTCTTGACCCAGCACCCACAATATTTTAGACGCTTTGATTCAACTTTTGGGGGAAGCCTGTGATGCATCCTAATAAGAAAATGCTATTTAACGTTCTCAAGACAGGTGACTACCGTGGAGGGCAATACAGAGCAAGCTAGATCACTATAATCCGAGGGGATCTGGGTTTTTTCCCTCCCTTTCAAGAACATGTGGGGATAATACTTTCTTCACCTAGACTCCCACAGGAGTCCTAGACTCAGAGACGACTCCACTGTATGGATGCCCTCACAAAATCGACACTTCCACGCCTATGAAGACACTGTTGCCTCCCAGGCGTCGTGTCATGGCACACGGTTCACAAGAATTCCACAGACACTTTGTCTTTTAAGATCCGCGTGGCTCTTGTATCAGAACTAAAACGGGTAAGGAGTGAGGGTAGGTGAATGAATGTGTGCAGAGGTGCGGGGGGAGGGCCGCTATCTCCGATCAGGCAGAGATGGAAGAGGTGATAAAAGCAGATGCTGACAGCTCAGTATCTCCAAGGCTTTGCTGGCTCTGGAATTCTAGACCCTCTGTCGAATTCTTCGACTCCATTGGGCAATTTTGCACCAGCCAAGTAATCTCTTTGTGATTCTGCGTCAGCCCAGAAAATAGCTATGCTACTAACAGAGAGAGAGGTGACTCAGCAAAATGATTCTGAAGAATCCTCTTTTGTCACTCGTCAACCCTCATAGCTTCTGACTCTGAAAACCGAAGATCTGAACCCCCACCAGAGAAACACCAAGACCCGGAGTCTTCTGTTGACTTCTAACCATGAGCCATCTTACATATCTAAAGAACCAAACAGATAGAAAGACACACCTAAAGGAAAACCTCAAACCTCCTCTGGCAGTTTTTGTGCACGCCCCTTCCACTGAGCAAAGGCTATTTCTCTTCAAGCAGTTTCCCTTGGCCAGCTTTATTTAGCTCAGACCTTATCTCCTGTCTAGGTACACGGTAGTGACAAGAGATAGCACTGCGGCCATTTTCCTTGGCTGAGATCAAACTGCACCTGTAATTAGGCATGAATCCGGTGAGTGGGCTAATGTCCATGTCCCCAGCTAAAGGGCAAGCTCTATGAGGGTCAGGACATTGTCTCAATGAATGACATAACTGAATGAACAGTTTGTGAACGCCTCGATTCATACATGCTCCTAATTGCCCACGGATTCCAATAAAAGTCCATCCTAGTTGGGAGGCCTCATTGCTAGACAGTGAGTCGGTCTTCTACTTTCCACTCGGTACAGGGTTAGTGTGGCCCCCGGAACGCTGGGGCCCCATTACATCAGACCAAGTTGGCAGAACTGTCTGCACCCAGCGAGCCACGCTGGAGCATTTCTGAGACCACCAGACCTCAAAGAGGATCTGATGAAGGAGAAAGGAAGTAGAAGACGCAGGTCCCGGATTGTCCTCCTACAGGAGAACACAAAGCCCGAACGGGGAGCCACACCCCCTCTGGCCAGCTCTTCCCTCTCCTGCCCTCGCAGACCTGGCAGCTCAAAGATGGCTCCTGGGTTGCAGGGGTTTCATCTAATCCTCAACTCTTCCAAATTAACTAAAGCAATGCCTAAATGGATAACCAGAGGCCAAGTCCTGTAGTTCCCATTCATTTGTCTTTTTCGGGGCACTGGATGGAAACACGGAGTTGGCTGACGGCAAGCACTCCTGACCGCGACCAGCTCGGGGACTTGCCCCGGGTCCCGGCCGCCAGCAGCCCGATCGATCGGGGGGGGGGG
>NW_024426774.1:30291622-30319695 GCF_017311325.1 Ursus maritimus | reverse complement strand
GGGGGGGGGGGGGGCGTGTGCGTAAAGACTAGTGGGCTGGGGGCCCGGGGCGGGCCCGGCAGCCCGGGGCAGAGTTCAACCCACCTTCCAACTCTGCAAAGCCGAGCACCACATCGGACGCCCTGCCCTGCCTGTCTTTGACCTCCAGGGCCGTAATGGTGCAGCCCCAGGAGATGATGTCCACTTTCAGCAGGTCTGACTGCAGCTGGAACTTCTCCACTGTCCCTGCCCCTGAGGGCAGGTCTCCAAACACGGCTCTGGTCACCGAAGCCATGGGGAAAGCCGCAGGCGCGCCGCGGCTCCCGGCCCTTGGAACTCCAGCCTCCAAAGCTGGAGCGGGAGAAGTTTACTGGAGAAGAGGCGGGACCCGGCTCAGACTCCTCCCCTTCCCTGCCTGGATTGAGTGACCGCTCCTGCAAAAAATGCCCTCTGGCGACTTTCTAAATCTTTCCTTCGCCTGAGGGTGACAGGAAGGCAAAACTTCCAGGCAGGCTTTTCCTTTGCTAACTCTGGCTGCATTGCATGTTGGGAGTGGTAGTCTTTGGATGATGAGATTGCATGTTGGGGCCTGTAGTCTTTCTAAACCCCAAATCCTGAATCGGCAGGATTCTACCCCCTTCCCTGGCACGCGGTGCCCAAACAGGCAGTGAGCTAGCTGTTCATTAATGTTCGTGGCAGACTTTCAGGTAAAATTCTGGAAAATGCAGAGAGCAGAATTCGAGACAGACGAATGTTGGGGGGTGGGGGAGGGGAATTCTGGTTTTAAATTAACTCTTTGATCCGGAGGAGAAAGAAGTGCCGAGGTAATTTAGAGAAGGGGCAAATAAGTGCAGGTGACTCCGAACACTGACTGAAGATTCCTTCTGTTTGTCCCACACAGTGAAGCTCTGGACATGTTTGTGTTGGAACCTCTGTCCATAGGCTTTCCTGGAGGCGGGCCTGGAGTAGCAGCCCGGACAGGGTCAAGTGTAGATGAACTAGGGCTTTGTTACTCGGAGGTGGTCGGAGACAGCCTCTGACTTTCTTTTCCTCGGGGGGTCTGGGGAAGGGCCTTGAGGATCTACTCCCGTTTTGTTCCTGAAGTCCAAAATTCCTTTAAGAAGAGATTAAGGGAGGGGCGCCTGGGTGGCCCAATGGGTTAAGGTGTTTGAGGGTTGTGGGATCAAGCCCCAGGCTCCCCGCTCAACAGGGGAGTCTGCTTGCTTGAAGATTCTCTCGCTTTGCCCCTCCTCCGACCCACGTGCTCTCTCTCTCAAATAAATAAGTCTTTTTTTTTTAAAGATTTTATTTATTTATTTGACAGAGATAGAGACAGCCAGCGAGAGAGGGAACACAAGCAGGAGGAGTGGGAGAGGAAGAAGCAGGCTCATAGCAGAGGAGCCTGATGTGGGGCTCGATCCCATAACGCCAGGACGCCCTGAGTCAAAGGCAGACACCCAACCGCTCTGCCACCCAGGCGCCCCTCAAATAAATAAATCTTTTTAAAAAAGGGATTAAGGGAATATTTATTAAGGTCCCCCCTAAATGTCACATACTGTACTTTTATTATCTCTTTCCTACAAGCAGAAAAAGGCTTTAAGTATGTACCGATGGGAGAGGAAAAGACAAACAGATCATTAAATAATTGTCATGCTTTAGAGTGCCTCAGAATTATCTGAGACACTCTTTTTCAAGAATGTGTATTTCCAGGCTCATCCCTGGAATTTCTGATTCTGTGAGTCAAGGGCAAGACTCAGGAATCTGCCCTTTTCACAAGTTTCCCAGGTTATTCTAATGCAGATTACCTGGGACCAGACTTTGTGAAATGGGGCTCAACAGTTTGATGACTAATCTCAGAATTTTTTTCCCAAAATAGTCTCTGATGCCATAAGACTAAGAAAGAGCTCCTAAAGGCCTTAAAAGGGTCGTCAAATAAAATATAGGAGCTGGTGTATTTCTTTGCTAAATGTGTCAACTCTAGACAGTACTGGGCCCGGGAAGGGGGAGGATGTTGGAAGCCGGAAGACGTGTTTTATTTGACTGCCTTTGTGCTCATCTTTGCTTGACACTGCTCTTGGTTTGGTTCCTAGGTACCACAGAGGAGATTCAGCTAGACTGCGGTAAGCACCAAAATGCATCTTTGATCGGAAAATGAGAATTGGAATTGTGTTCCTGGATCAGATGCTAATACAACATAACTGTCTCTCAGCCCTCTTTCTGTCTGTAGTTTGAAGGGATATTTAACTTTCTTGCCACAAGCCTCAGTTCTCATTCATGAAGCAGGGGAATTGTGATGGCAAAGGGAAAAGAGAACTTGCAACGGGCCTTAGGGAAGCCTAACACATAATAACAAAAAGACCCATACCAGTGACATCACAGACTGCACCACACTCGCACAATAACCGATCGCCCTCTTGCCTGCTGTTTCCTCAGAAATTCTCATCAACTCTGCAGTCCTCATCAGCCCACTTAACATTTGTGGCTGATTCATAGACAAGCCCTTTCGGCAATGCTGTGTGAGCACGGATGTCTCAGAATCTCTTCTGTGGGCAGGAAGACTGCATTTTCTTTTCTCAGCCTACGGTTCTCAGTGTTCTGCCAAGCTCATGTTGTCGCAGAAAGAGATAAGTGCATTTGAATGGCCAAAGCCAAGTGTCACTAGGGGAGGTATCGTAGCTAGGCTTGGTAGGAAATGAAACATACTGTGATGTTTCTCTAAGATGTAGGGAGTACGTGTCTTCAGTTCATTTTCCTTTCACTTTTAAGGGCTTAACATAGTGTCCTAAATAGGACCACCTTGTGCTAGGTCAGCGGTCAGGCACGAATCTTGACTTTTCTTACCAAAATATCCTATTTTCCTAGTTTCACAGTGATATTCTAAAGGATTATTTGTGCACTTGGCGCACCTGGCCGGCTCAGTCGGTAAAGCATGTGGCTCTTGATGTCAGGGTCATGAGTTCAAGCCCCACATTGGGTATGGAGCCTATTAAAAAATAATAATAATAGGGGGCACCTGGGTGGCTCAGTTGTTAAGCGTCTGCCTTCGGCTCAGGGCATGATCCCAGAGTCCTGGGATCGAGTCCCACATCAGGCTCCTCCGCTGGGAGCCTGCTTCTTCCTCTCCCACTCCCCCTGCCTGTGTTCCCTCTCTCACTGGCTGTCTCTCTTTCCGTCAAATAAATAAATAAAATCTTAAAAAATAAATAAAATAATAATAATATACATATATGTATATACACACATATATATGCGTTATAGATAACATTTTATCATATATAAAATAAAATAAATTTTATATATAAAAAATAAAATAAATATTTGTGCACTTAAAAAAAAGGAAGAAGAAGAGGCACCCTAAATCTAAGAAAATATGTTCCATCTCCAAGGTTGGATTGGGTCAGAAGTAAGGTAGTAACTTTGAAAATAAAGCATTGTCAATTTCAGGGAAGTATTTTTATTTTGGGGATGGGAGCTGAAGGTGAGGTTATGGGGTAAAAAGAGTAGGAATTGTGACATTTATGTTAAGAGGAGTTACTTAAAATGGATACCTTTTCTTTCAACCAGAGAGTGAGGCATCAGGGTAGATGGGTAAAGAATAAGGTCAGCTTCTCTTCTCTCCTGGAGGCTAGTCCTCAAAGCTGAATGCTTGGGCAGCCAGGAAGGAGGAGATCTGAGGCTTGGACCCTGGGCCCCACCGCCTCATTCTATGTAGACACAGCAGGTGTGCTGTTCCTGGGACGCGTCAGAAATGGCTCCAAAGCTTTAGGCTCCGGACAGCCTGCTAGGCAGGGGGAACTCTCTGAATTAGAATAATAAAAGCAACTCAACACCTCACAGTTTGTCTATAAAAGGACCCAAAATAGATTCTCTTCAGTTGATAAGTTACCATCTTCCTGTTCTCTTTCCTGTTGCTCTGAACTTGAAGAGCATTAATTGTCAGTTATCTTCATTGGGCACTCCACTATGCAGTGGCTTAGATCGTTCTTTATCTTTCCATGAGTACATTTTGTTGTTATTGTTTACTCAGCTATATGGGCTCCCTGACTCTTTATTTTAACTCACAAATTTTTGGTAACCTCAACAACACTATCCTTGGTTTCAGAAGAAACCTACTTGTATCTGGAAGCCAGGAATACCGGGGAGAAGCCGATCAAGTTCACAAGAGGTGGAATTCTTCACAGTTCAATTCACCTCTACTTCGTCAATAATTTTGGAGCAGCTGCTGGGGAAGGCGTGATGCGGGCAGGTGAGAAGTTGTGGAGGAAGCTGGATTAAATGTTGCTGTATGACGTGTTCATTCGTCAAATAATCAATGAGCGTGTGCCAGGCGTCGTGCTAAGAGCAGGTTGTACATTGATAAGTAAAACACGATCCTCGCCTTCAAGGAGCTTGCAGTCTAATATGATGCAAGGCTCACCTCCGTCTTCCATAAAGCCTTCAGTGAAATCTTCAGAATTCATTACCAGTCAACGCTGGATGAAAGAAAGCGCTGGGACTGGCCTCAAAGGAGTTGTAATTTCAGGGTTGCCCAGAGAGTTCAGCTATATTTGGATTATTCTAGAATCTCCTAGCACCAAGCACAGGGACTGGCAATCTTAGATGCTCAGTAAGTAGCTATTGAATAAATACATGATACATTGGTATTTACAATGTCGTAGTGGAGAATTGGCTCTGATAGCAGAAGATCTGGGTTCAAAAGGCATCAGAACTTACTGGCCAGGCAATTTGTTCAACCACTCTGAACTTCCGTTTCCTCGACTACAAAATGGGAATAATATCCTATGATTGGTCCATCCAGTTATTATTTATTGATTGCTAGTAAATATAAAGTGGTAAATATGTACTGGGCACCATGATAAGCACCCTTATGAGTCAGGCACTATTATCTGATTCAGAAACCGAGACTTACTGAGGTTAAGTAACGTGTTCAAGGTCACATGGTTTGTAAGTCAGGAAATCAAGATTGGATCCTGGGCTCTTTGACTGCAGAGGTAGGGGCATATAACCACTTCCGTATATGCTGCCTGGTATTGTGGTCAACTGAGGACTGGATGCCAAAGCACCCTACAGATTCTAACATAGTACACCAATGTAAAATGTTCATCTTTTAATTTTTATGGTAATTATAAGTTTGAAAAATTAGTTTCTGGGATTAGGTTACATTGGGCTCAAAAGGGCATTGCATTCACTTAACTGTGGGGAAAAAGGGCCCAAGGAAAAGAGCTAGTCCTTGGCACCCACACACTCTGGAAACAAGGCCTATTATATTGTCATTTGTTTATTTGTTGTTATGTGTTCTGCCAAGAAAATGGAAGCTCCACGAGAGTGAGAAATTTCACTGCTGTATCCCGGTAACTAGAACAGATTAGTAGATCGCTAAAAAATATTTGTGGACTGAATGTTTGAATGCTGGAAAGGATGTGAAGCATCTCTCATACACAGCTGGTAGAAGTCCACAGTTGATAAAACCACTTGGAAGGACAACTTGTCAATATCTAATAGAGTCAAATTGCACATAACCCACCAGTAGCCCAGGACCCAGCAATTCCATCTTGGAATATACCCTAGATGATCTTTCGCATGAGGGCATAAGAATATTTATAGCAGCATTATGTGTAAGAATAAAAATTTGGAATTAACCTAAAGTCCATCATTTTAAAAACGGAAGAAAATTTGGGTATAGATCCATGTAATGCAATATGACATAACAGGAAAATAAACGCCCTAGGACTCCACAGGTCCTCAGGCATAAATTTCATAATTATAATCTTAAGGAGGAAAAAAAAACCCAGTGCAGAAGGGATGCAGAAGTATCATTTGTATCAAATACTCGACCTTGCAAAGTAAGCTAGATCTCTCTCAATTTAAGCCATTAGTTCGGGGTCATTTAGCTCGTGGGCTTTGTAGAGCTAGGGTTTTAATCCAGAGCGCTTTCCACTACATCCTTCAGCCTCAGGTAAGCATTGACAGTCAGATAGGCCCTCACAGTGCTCTGGAAACCCCGTTGATTGATCTTTCCTTAGTCTGAGTGAATGGTGTTGCCAAGGGAGTGGCTTGGGGAGATGTCTTTTCTTCCCCCTCATTTTTTGACATGAATAATAGATGGTTAATCAATTTCATGTCAAGCAGCTTCAAAACAAGCCCCTCATCCATTCCCTTTTACTTGACTGTGGCACCTACTTATAGAAATTCTAAAGCCACAGCTGGCCCGAGCACATTCTTTGGTTTTATATAGACTAGATAAACACTTCTGGTTGTCCTTTGTGAGAGCAATACTTTCAAAAGTCAGAACTCTTTTAATTCCACAAGTCATAAACCAACTCAAATTTGGCTTAGGCAAAAAAGGGAAATTATTAGATAACAGAGTGAAAAGTCTATGGATGAAGCTCTCTTCAGGCATGGCTGGATCTGGGCTAAAACTATGTCGGTAGAACTTGGTTTCTCTCCTCCTCTTGTTCTGTTCTCCACTGTGTTGGCCCTATTTTCAGACTGGTTTTTCTACCTATGATTCCTAGCATCTCCAGGCTTATATTATCCCTCCAATAGCAATCTCAGGACACAGCAAGCCTCACATTCCCAGACAGTATCAAGGAAAGTCCCAGTGTTGACTCTCACCAGGTCCTGTGGCCTTCTGAACCAACAGCCTGGTGCTTGGTAGGGTTGAGTCGGCCTCCCCCAGCAATGTGGATGGGAGAGCGGGGAGGGGTGATTCTCCAAGGGAAACTCTAGACGCTAGTCCCAAAGTGAGCACGGAGGCGCACGGAGGCTGGACAGGCAAAAACAACATTCGCCCACCAAAAAGAGTAATGGGGTAGTTTCGTTAGAGAATTGTTGAATGGGTGCACAGGGAATTCTTGCAGAGAGAGTTCGTGCACTTAGAATATTTGACACATCAAAATACCTGTGCCCCACACAGAGCTGTCAGCATTCTCTCGGCGGTCGCATAGCAGGTGCTTGCTGCCACATCCTTACTGCTAGTCTTGTTTTATCTTTGTTGGCCCCGGTCTCCTGACTAATGTGGTAGTGACGCAAACTCCCTTGAACCTTTCTCAACACCTTCAATTACCCTGCTGTTTTTCAAAGGGCAAGAGCTGCCAACATTCTAGAAAGAATGTTAGCTCGGATTCAGCCTCGCCTGAAGCACATTCACCCCCGCCTTGTCTGCGAACAAGGCAGATGAGGGAATTGCTCTCCGAGTTCATCTGGATTCCCTTCCTCATAATATGGAATCTTACATCCAAAAGCATGGCTGAGTGTGAGGCTTGGCGGAGAGTAACAGTCAAGCCTTCACAACGTTTAAAGATTATGTGGCTGACTCACATCAGTGTGGAGAATTTGCTCTTGTGAGGTTGCCAGCCCGATTGTGTAACCTTTGATTCGGTGTCTGCAGTACCGGCTGACCCGTCACAGTGTGATCTTGATTTCTCCAGGACACTTGTTCAAGAGGTCCCAAGCGGCACACACTTCTTACTTTAATAATTCCTTGCTTTTGAATGGATCACATTTGGCTCAGCTTGAAAGATAAATTTCTGACAAGATGTAACAAGCATGTTTTTTTTTCCCCCCTCTTTTTTCTTTTTCGCCAAATTAGAGCTTTAGAAAAGTGACCCTTTGATTAGTTAGAATTAGGTTTGGCTGCCTAGAACAGAGATCCGAAATCACAGTGGCGCAAGAGAGGTACGAGTTGTTTTCTTTTCCCCTAAAAACAGCCCAGAGGTAGGTGTATCAGGATCCGGGACTTTACTCTATTTGCAAGTGCATAAGTTGCTGTTTCATGGATGCTGACTGAAGACACAGATTCCTGGGTCCAGGACAAACAATTTCATTCCTCACTGCATGGCAAGAAGCACGTGCATCCTGCGAGTGCTGGTTCCTTATGTCCCCCCAAGACCCATGGAGGCAACACGGAGGAACCAAGGTAGAAGGGATATGTACAGTGGGCCTGCATTACAGCTGGAATCTGCCTTTTATAGTAAATGCTAAGCGAGCCTGCCCTTTGTCTGGGAGGAGATGAGCCTGCTGCTCACCGCAGACTCAACCCCGAGAGATGGTTGCCTGAAGAGTCATCAGGGCTTTGCATTCTCAGCACAGCCAAAAACGATGTTCAGGGACGCTCGGGGCCTTGGTGGATTGCTTCTCTCAACAAGTGGTCCAGGTGAGCATGGCGGTTCTGCTCCATGTGGGTCATCTGGTACATAAGTTCCCTCTAACTTGTTGCTTCACTAGCTGAAGGGCATGACCTGAAGTCCACTTAGCCAAGGATGTATGCCACTGGGTCCACATTGAGAGCAGCAGGATGGAGGGGAGGAGGTGTGGAGGGGGGGGTGTTGGAGAAGGGCCAGGCCTTCTCCTTTTGAGGATACATCCTGAAAGTTCCATAACTTATTCACCTGCAGGGTAGGTTGGGAAAAGATATAATCTTGTTTTCTCTGGGTTCTGTTCGTGTAGTATAAAGAAGACGATAGTGGAGCAGTCTGCCACATTCCTTACTAACAGTTTATAGTATCTCAGTAAATACTTTCCAGGGACCTTGGAGGGTTGCTAACAGCCACCTTGTCCCTCCTGTTCTTTGCACATAATGAAAATCTGAGCCTGGTTTGGGTGTATACTAGCCAGATAGCTATGCGCCCACACTGGGGATGGGACTATGGGTATCAGGTACACGCCAGGCACTGCCCAAGGTGAGAACACAGAGTCAGAGGATTTCCAGGGATCTAGAAGAAGACAGAGATTTTAGTCCAGCAGATGGTGCCTTTGTGAGCGTTGAGCTAGAAATTGCAAGGATCAGAGTGACAAGGTCTGCAACAGCTCTGGTTGGAGAAGTTCATAATGGCCAGAGGGTGGGTGGCACAGGGTGTGATCCAGTTTGATAGTGATGCATTTTTCGATGCAGGAAGAGCTCAAGCCACACAGGATTTCCCCCCAGCCTTCCCAGACTGGCTTCCCTGCAGAATATCTAGAACCCCAAGTCCATCAGCCACAGTGCATGAGCCGTTTGTATCTTGGAAGAGGACAATGAGCCAGAGTTGGAGGGAGGGTTTTAAGGAGTCCGTGTTGACCCAGTGTAGTCACAGGAAGAGTGTCCTGTGCCAAGTGATTGGAAGCTGCCTGGGGCACTCTCCCAAGTACGGTCCAGCTGAGATCCCTGGGATGACTCTGAAGCTGGCTGGTACTCTCTCCTCATTAATGGTGGCTCTGCAGTACAGCCCTCTAGTTCCTGGGGAGCTTCTCTCTCATGGAAGACTTGAGCCTCTACTCCAAGTAGAAGCACTTAGCCCATTCATTCCACTTGGACTTCAGCACATAGGGCCTCTGTCATGTCCCTTGATTCTGTGCCACCTTTTACCAAATTGACCATGTCTCCCTCCCTGCAGGTGGGCAAGACAATCATTGACCAGGTTAACTTTGTCCTAACAGGGTCTTAGTAGAAGTCTCTGCAAAAATCACCACATATTTTTTAAAAAGAGAAAGTGTGAGGGCCCCTTACATGATTTCAGGTCTGTCAGGTGGTATACCAAGATGGGTGGCGTTGGTTGATAAAACAGCGTGGCTTCTCCAGGAGGAAAGGGAGGAGAAGGCAGGAAAGGGACGGAATAGCACCCTAATAAATGCTGGGACTGCAGTGCCGCTGAGACCTCAGGAATGAGGCCAGGATAGGAAAGCTTATCAGCAAGGCCTTCACCTGCACTCTTGGGGCACATTCTGGTGGAAATGGCTGAGTGAGTTTATTGTAGCAATTTTGGGGCATGAAGAAAGGCTTGACTACTGATAAATAGCCAAGAGGAGCCAGGGCAAAGAACCTAGCTAGATGGAAGGGGTCTGCCAGATACCATATGACTTGGCTCAAGGTCAAGAGGCAGGTCAAGTGGTATCCAGCCAGAGTCAAGGTGGTCAGTGAGCCCATAAAATGATTCCAGAAAATGGACTTGTGCCCTATTCTAGAGCGGGCCCTTTCCTCCCTGGCCTGTTAGAGATTGTCCACTGGCTATGGTGTGGATTACAATCAGCAGGTCAGAGGCCCATAGGCAAATTCTGCCCTCCTTTAGGTAGGTTTGTGCAGGGAAAACTTAAGCCCCACTTCTGCTCCCCTTCAAAAGGCTAACACTGAATTTAGGTCAGAGAAATGAAACAGAATTGGCCATTTCTTCTGGGCTTAACCACATTCTATAAAGAAGTGCAGCTGTACAAGGGCCAGGTGAAATCAGAAAGAGATGAAATACGACAGGGCCCCTGTGTGGTTTTTTTCTGACACCAAATGTGTCATGTTTCTACAGACACCAACCAATTCTCTGACACTAATTGGGTGCCCAACAATTCAATTCAATTCTGACACTATTCACCTAGAGTTTGGGTCAGATCTCATGGGTTAAATTAGGGCTCCGTCCCATAGGACTGGTTCCACATCACACGTCAGTTGCAAATGGGGTATACAGGCTACCCAGATTTCCTCCAGCCTGACTACAAATTTAGGAGTTCCCATGAGCTCCCTTCAGATTTGGTAATTTGCTAGAATGACTCACAGAACTTAGGAAAACACTTTACTTAGGCTTACCAGTTCATTCTAAAGTTTGTACTTCAGAAACAGCAAAGTGGAGAAGATGCATAGGACCAATTACGGGGAGGGGGTTGGGGGGTGGGGGTGGGGCCTGGGGATTGGTGCAGAACTTCCATGTTCTGTCCTGGTGTGCCATCGTCCAAGCACATGAATGTGTTCATCCACCTGTCCTTTAGGATTTTTATCAAGGTTTCATTAGGCCGATTAATCTAAATGGTTGGTTAAATCCAATGGTTGGCATGGTTGATTAAATCTCTGGCCATCGGTGATTGAACTCAATTTCTACCATTCTCCCCTCCCTGGAGGTCAAGGGGTGAGGCTGAAAATTCTAATCCTCTAATTACTTGGTTGGGTTTTCTCGTGACCAGTTCTCAACCTGAAGCTATCTAGCCCCCCGCCACACCCCAAGGGTTGTCTCATTAGCATAAGACAGTCATCACTTAAGACACTCTTATCACTCAAGAGAGCTCTGTGCCAGGAAGTAGAGATAAAGACCAAATATTTTTATTATCCTACAGCCCCCAAGTGGGCCCTACCATGCACTCAATCTTCAGGGAGTGACCAGGTCAAGGAGGAGGAAACTTTAGTGCACCTTAGAATATTCTGGGGGCCCTATTAAAAATATAGATTCCTGGGGCACCTGGGTGGCGCAGTCGTTAAGCGTCTGCCTTCGGCTCAGGGCGTGACCCCCGCGTTCCTGGATCGAGTCCCACATTGGGCTCCTCCGCTGGGAGCCTGCTTCTTCCTCTCCCACTCCCCTGCTGTGTTCCCTCTCTCGCTGGCTGTCTCTCTGTCACATAAATAAATAAAATCTTAAAAAATATATAGATAGATAGATAGATAGATAGATTCCTGGGTCTGACCCTCAGTGGCTCAGTGGCTCTCAGTCACTGAGGGAGGGACCTGGGTATCTGTATTTTTAATAAACTCCCTAAGTGATTCCCATGCTCACCGAAGTTTGAGGATCATGGAACAAGCATTTCCTTGGGTCGGCCCCCCATTCCCCCAACACCATTCCTTCCAGAAACGTGTCCAATCATACCCTGAAGGAAGAGCCCCAAGTCTGACTGCAGGTTACAATCTTCCCCTGACTCAGGACAAGGAAGAATTAAAACTGAGTACAGAGGACCCCTAGGTGAGGCCAATCGTTAGGATCCTGGAGATTCTGCCTCAGGTTGGAATCAGAAACTCAGAAAAAGGAATCAGAATTAACACTGGTCAGTGTCTGCTATGTGCCAGGCGGCGTGCATGCTAGGCATTTTAGGTAGTGTATCTGCCTGGGAGGTAATAACCATTGCTATTCTGATGGCCGAGAAAACTGAGATCCAGGGAAGACTTTGGCCGAGGAGGCTCGGCGGGTGTTCAGACTTGGACCTGCCTAGCTCCGCTCCCGACGTCAAAGCGGTAAGTCCTGAAAAGAGAACATGTGGAGCTGGTGTGACCTGGTTGTGAGCCAGAGTCACTGCAGCTACAGTACAGGGTGTCCGTCACTCCGTAATCACTGCTCTGGAAAGGCCAGTGCTGATGGGGCAGCTCTGCACCACCAGGTACGAAAGGCTCCAGCCCGCAGCCGGTCCTTAGTGAAGCAGCCACTTCCTCAGCGATTTCCTGGGAAACACCTGTCCTGCTGAATGTGTCCTGTCTTTTTGCTGAACTCAAATCCCTAAGGTAGAAGAACCCAGCCAACAGTTCTAGAAATTGCTGGGATCTACATATCTCATGCTGATTATGACACGGTTGATCCCAATTGTGTCTCTTCTGATATGATGAGTGCGCCCTGGCCGGAGGGTCTAGGTCCTGTAAAAAAATAAAAGCCCATTCCGTTTCTTTTTAAGAGGGGAGAGGTATCCTTCTCCAGTACCAGGCTCTAGTTAAAGAACTGGGGACAATGAAGTAATAATCACAGGCCGTTTGATGAGCATAGAGTGGGGCAAAGAGCTGGAGAGTCTTGGGCCAGGGCCAGGTCCCCCCAAACGTACCTGCTTCCTAAGTGGGAGTTATCTCTGGTGACCAGATTGCTGATGTCCCCCAGATTCGGGGCCACCCACAGACAGGGAGGGATAGAATCAGCCGATGTTCGCATGGTTGACTCTGCTTTCTTGGTGTTTCTATCAGAGGTGCATAATCTAACTTGGGCTCTACAACTGTGTTTTGCAGAGAAGACGGCTTTTCCTATTGTGTTGTCCGTAATTGCTCTGGGCTTCTCCAGAGCTCCCACCCACATGGGTAGTTGCTGGTGGCGGTGGTGGCGGTGAGCTAGACGTCCGATTTGGTTTAAAGCACGGTGATGCTGATAATTAAAATGATCTCTCTGGGCGTGTTTAAAGATAAACTGAGGCAGATTAAAAATTTAAAGAGCTTATTTGAGTTAAAACTCGACTTGAATGGGCAGCAACAAACTGGAAGTGGTTAGGAGTAAGACCTTTCTAGAGAAAAGGTGGAAGTGAAGAAAGGAAATTATTGATTGGTTACAGTTTGGTCTAGCTGGCTGTTTGTGATTGGTTGTCCTTAGGTTTCAGTTTCATAACCTTGAGGCATTTACAGGCTTAGATTTTGGTTTGCTTATGTCGGCTGCCATGGCATTAGGGCCACCTCGGGCTAATGGCCTCCTTATTTAATTCATTTAATAGGTATGTTCGGTTTCTCTTGGATAAAAACATTGTAACTCTCAGACAACCTCCCCTTTGCCTGCTTCTTTTCCTAATATGGTGAGCAGGTGCGTGGAGAAGAGGCAGGGGTGTGGCTTAGGAGCCTACCTCAGCAGGAAGAGCCGGGGTCCTCATCCTGGGGGTCCTTTGCCTCCTCTGCTGCCTTGTCTACCTGTCTGCTCCGTGCTGTGCTGCTCCCTAAGCTGCACCCTCCGGCCGTTAACAGGTGGCCCTTAACAGCCTTAGCAATGCCTCCTGGGAACACTGACCCCTGTCCCTTGAAGACTTGGCCTCCCCTCAGCTCCCTCTCACTGTGGACCCTGAGCCTCTGCTTTGTCCTCCATTGGACCCCTGCCCCCTGGGCTCCTGCAGTGGGGTCTTCTCTTTGTTTGGTTCCTAATCCTCTCTGTAGTGTGCTCCTACCTATGGCCCCCAATCTCTTTATCTTTCTTTCTTTTTAAAAGATTTTTATAAAATAGAGACCAAAAAGAGAGCATGAGCGGGGGAGGGGTGGTGGCAGAGGGAGAGGGAGAGAGAGAGAATCCTAAACTAAGCCCAACATGGGGCTCAATCGCAGGACCCTGAGATCATGACCTGAGCCGAAATCAAGAGTTGGATGCTCAACCAGCTGAGCCACCCAGGCACCCCGCTTTCTAAAACATCCATATGACCATGTCACTCCCTTCCTTCAAAACCTCTAGGAGCTTCTATTTTCTGTCGGGTAAAGTTGAAGCAAGTTAGTCTGGTACACAAGACTTGAAAGGATTTGACCTCAATTTGCTTTCTAACATCATCTCCCCTTCTCCAGCCTTGCATACCCATCTAGCACACCATGCTTTTTCGTGCCTCTGAGTTCATGTATTCTTTCAGTCTGGAACTTTCTTTTTTCTCCATTCTTTAGGGCCTAGCTCAAATGCTTCTCTGTGAAACCTTCTTTTTCTTCATCTGTGCCCAGATCTCTAGTGTGGCACTTACCTTATTAGATCTACAAGGAAGATAAAATATTTTAAATTAAACTTTAAGGTTTAAGCAAAATATGATTCTTCACTAAATTATAAAATACCTCAAACCCCAATTAACTATAAATGGTCTCTTCTGAGCATAAGAGGCAGCCCTTGGCCATCAAAATAAAACCACTTTGACACTGACATATTTAAAAAATTTTTAAATAGGCAAGTCTCTGGGGTGCCTGGGTGGCTCAGTGGGTTAAGCATCTGCCTTTGGCGCAGGTCATGATCTCAGGGTCCTGGGATTGAGCCCCGAGTCAGGCTCCCTGCTCAGTGGGGAGACTGCCTGTCCCTTTGCCCCTCCCCCTGTTCATGCTTGTGTTTGCTCGCTCTCTCTCTCTCTGAAATAAATAAAATCTTTATAAATAAATAAATAAATAAATAAATAAATAAATAAATAAATAAATAGTCCAGTCTCATAATTGGCTGGTTAGGAGTGCTTTTGGCTGCAAATAACAGGACATCTATTTGCAATGGCAAGCAGCAGGAGGTTAACACAAAAGACTTTTCTTTTTCTTATAAAACGAGAAGTCCAGAGCTGAACAATCCAGCAGGGATACAGCTGCTAAGAAATGCTGACGAGAACCAAGGCTCTTTCAGTCTCTCTGCTCCGCCCTTCTTAGCTAATGGGCTTTTATTCTTATGCTTGTCGCTTCATGTCCCCAACTGGCTGTCGAGCCTCATGTTTGCCTTCCAGGCAGTAAGAAGGGGAAAGGCGACAGGGACGAAAGAGGCTCTGCCCGTTGTAGCTATTTCTTTGCACTGGGAAGTGAAACGTTCCTGGAAATCTTAGGTACGAGCGTTCTGTTTGCGTTGTATTGGCCAAAACTGAATCCTATGGCCTCTCTTCACAGCAAATACAGAAAATCAGGTATTTGCTTTTCCAGCCTCTTAGGAGAAAAAGGCAGGAGAAGAGGACCCTGTGAATGGCTTTGGGGTTGCGAATCCCGTGTCTCTCACGGGACTATATTGGGTTAGGTTATTCATGAGATCAATTATGAAGAAGGACCCTGCTGGGAAGAGGGCAGAGAGCATGGTGGGAAAATCCCAGGTCTGGGTAGTGTGTGTGTATCCACACTCATGCCGCCGGCACCCAAATCTAAGTGTGGAACGTTTTCATTACCCCCAAAAGTAACCCCCTGCCCCACAGCGAGTCACTCTCATCCCCACCCCCAGTCCCCCGGGACTAGCCAACCATTATTTTACTCTCAACAAATGTTTAAAGGGGTGATTTTTCTGCCAGAAAGTCAGTAGAGGGCATTATAAAAATGAGCTTCAGGGCAGGAACTTAGATTTAAACAGATCACGAGAGGCAATTCACCTGCTGCAGGGAGAGTTTTTTTGTGAAGGAAATGATTCATTATCTCACTCAGTGAAAGAATTTCTAAGCCCCTCATCCCTTTCCTCATTTGGTCCAAACGAATCATGCTGTTTTCTAAGTCCTGTCTGTTTTCTGTTCCAACCTTTCTTAAAGCTAGTGAGACTTAGAAAGACATAAAGTAGATATAAAGTTACAAAGTCAAATTCGAATTCAAAAACTCACTAGAGGGAAGACATTAACCCCCCCCCCCCAAGGCCTGAGGAAAGCAAACAAGCGGCTAATTGATAGTGATAACCGGAGGCAGGTGCCTTTTCTGCTGTCCTTGAAGGGGCGTAGCCTGTCCCACTTCACGTGCGACAGATAATATCACTTATCCACTGAAATGAAAACGAGCAAATGCACCGAAGACTCAGAGTAATTGCTTTCATTCTTGTTTGCAGCATTCCCTCTAACTGTCATATCCTGCTCTGCCGGGTACCTGCTATCTCCAGATGAGAGAGAAAACAGGAAATGAGGCAGGTAATCAGCGCGGGCAAACTACCATCGCCCAGGAGTATCCAGGGCCACGGCTTTCTGATCAGAGGCTTGGGGATCAGTGGAGAAAACCAGAAAATTTGCGCCAGGTAATACTGAAAATAGAACAACTGTGCCCAGACAGAAGTGGAGGGAACGTTTCCATGAGCCAGCTTTTGAGATGGGGGTACGTACCGCTTAAAGTAGAGATCTTACCCATGAAGACCGCAGATTTGAATGCTGTTCTGTTGGTTTCAAACCCAAACTACTGAGTTTCTTTTCCTCTTAACAATTTTTTTCTTTTTCCTTTAATTACTATCACTATAGCAAAAAGATGTTTTGTACCAACGTGCCATTAAAAATGGTATATGATTACATTAATTTTATGCTTATTTTTATCTTATTTTCTGAGATTTAAGTACATCAACTGCTGAGTGGGTGCCTTAAAAACCAATAATTTCACCTCTGAAGAAAAGACAAATCCCTATTTTAGAGGTTTTTTTTTTCCAATTTAAAAAGTTTGTAAGTGAAAAATATTTCTGGTTTCTGGAACTGCATGGGCATTCTTAGTAAGGACAGTTTTTTATTTGCTGCTATTTTTTCTTATTCCTTTGTCATTAAATTTTTGAGGCATGTGAAAAAAGGTAGAGAGTAATATAATAAATATTGAAGTTTCAAATCTTTGCTTAAGAAATTTAATGTTGCGGGGCGCCTGGGTGGCACAGCGGTTAAGCGTCTGCCTTCGGCTCAGGGCGTGATCCCGGCCTTATGGGATCGAGCCCCACATCGGGCTCCTCCACTGGGAGCCTGGTTCTTCCTCTCCCATTCCCCCTGCTTGTGTTCCCTCTCTCGCTGGCTGTCTCTATTTCTGTCGAATAAATAAATAAAATCTTAAAAAAAAAAAAAAAAGAAATTTAATGTTGCAAATAAAATTGGCCCTTCTGTGTATCTTTTCCCAAGTGCATTCCCCATCTTTCCCCACAGAAGGGCCAAACTTGTGCCTGACTTTGGTTTTCGCTCCCAGATATGCCTTTATCATTGTGATACATACCCATGTAATCTTTGTTTAAAACAAGACAAAAGGACCCAAAGAGAGCTGCTGATGCTAAGCCCCCCATCACCAGACTGAGCCCGTTACAGTTTTGGCTCTCACAGGAATGGAATCTTAAACCCCTCAGGCGTCACCTGATCAGCACTACTTAGGTAATCCGAGGGGTAGATCCCTACCATCCCCTAAAGAAATGTAACCTTGCAATAACCAGTCCGCCTATTTGCCTAGTACAACCTCCTTGTTCCCACTCCCTTCTGCCTATAAAATCCTTTATTTTGCACAGCTCCTCAGAGCTACCTTCTATCTGCTAAATTGGGTGCTGCCCAATTCATGAATCATTAAATAAAGTCAGTAAGATCTTTAAAGTCTACTCAGTTGAATTTTGTTTCTTAATACCCCAAACAAAATCAGGTTTGTCTGCATATTTTATTTTATTTTTTAAAGATTTTATTTATTTGAGAGAGAGAAAGAGAGAGAAGGAGCAGGGGGAGGGGCAGGGGGAGAGGGAGAAGCAGGCTCCCCACTGAGCAGGGAGCCCGACTCAGGGCTTGCTCCCAGGACCCTGGGATCATGACCTGAGACCCCAGGATCATGACCTGAGCTGAAGGCAGCTGCTTAACTGACTGAGCCACCCAGGCGCCCCTTAAAATTCCATTTAGATCATGAATTGGTTAAGAAAAAGTGTCACTGGGAATTTTTTTTTTTTAATGAGGATACATTTGGGATGTCAATTTTGCCATCTCAAAATTTCACCAAGAGGGAAAACTCCAAAATCATGCACAATATTTATAATAAATTATTTTTGATTCAGGCATCATAAAAAATATAAAATACATGAAGAAAAAAGTAGTCGAGAAAAATGAGATGATCTCAGAATAGCTTGCTGTTCTGAGCTCAGCTGAGAATGTGTCTATCTGACATCACTCGTAGGTAGAACGGTGTCTTCAGGAGCAAAAGAGCACCTGACCACGCTGCAGAAATGATTGTTTATGTACTAGGACGTAATTGCTACTAAGATTAATAATAAAATAACAATATTTTAAGGATAATTTCAGATTCATTCTTGTGCCCCAGAAGCCATTCTTAGATGTTGACATGTAGCTTTGTCTTTAACTAGCGATTTGAACCTATTGGCCCTCTGCCAAAGTGTGTATGTGGTGCACCTTGATCCGTGCTATGTATTTTAAATAGTCTTCAACTTGATTCTTTACTCCACTTTATACTCATGAGATTAGTTCATGTTGTTACGTGTAATTCAAGTTATTCTGTTTCGCTGGTGCTGTGTAGGTTAGCATGAGTCGTGTGTCCAATTCATTTATCCCTGTTCCGTCGATGGAAATTGAGTTTGTTTTCACATTTCACAACCACAGCAAACCATCTTGCTGTGTGCATTTGTGTATACACATATCACCTTGTGAGGGCTTCTCTAATATTTGTACCTAGAAGTGGTAGTGACACGCTGGGTCAAAAGGTGCTTTTTATTTTTATTTTTTCATATGCTTTCTAAATCTTGATGAATTCAAAAGAGCACCTTTGGACTGACGACTCCCTAATCGACACCTCCAGTCTTGTCCTGTCTCCCAGGCATCAGACTTCTATCTCCATCTGCCTAATAAAGATTCCAACTAGAAGCTTGGACGGGCCACTGCAACTGTATGCTTATCCCATTCAAGACAGAGCTCACGTTTTCCTCCCCAACTCTCTCCTTATAAAACACATGTGAGTGTCATAGTTACGAAAGTCTCGGGCATGGCGTGCAAACTGTTCTTTACAGGATAGAAGCATCATCTACTTAATCATCGAATTCTTTCTAATTCAGATGTATTCTTCTCTTTTCAACATAGATAGACAGGCTGGCCTTTCCAATTGCTCTGGAGCAGGGGCCAGGGAATGTTTTCTGTAATGGGCCGGATAGTAAATATTTCTTTGCTGGGCCTTAG
Source organism: Ursus maritimus (assembly GCF_017311325.1). Classification (NCBI taxonomy): domain Eukaryota; kingdom Metazoa; phylum Chordata; class Mammalia; order Carnivora; family Ursidae; genus Ursus; species Ursus maritimus. The sequence goes on along the minus strand of NW_024426774.1, from coordinate 30,300,681 downwards.
GGTGTTCTTCACAACTACTCATCTTTGCCCCCGGAGTTTGAAAACAGCCACAGAGAATGGATGAACACATAGGTGTGGCTGTGTTCCGATAAAACTTTACTTGCAAAAACAGGCAGTGGGCCACATTTTGCCCATGAGTCATAGTCTGCTGACCCTCTTCCAGAAAGTCAACAGTTGTCACATAATAAATGATCGTTTGCCTCCTGAGCCATCGTGTGCAGAGCTGTGCATCTGAGAAGCAGCTGGGTTGCAGTTCTGCAGAGTAACGGGAAAGTGCTGCGCCTGACCCTGTGATTTACCATTCGGGTATGGCGTGGAGGTCAGCGCATGTTTTCTCTGCCTGTAGTATCTGTGTTACTATTGTGTGTCTCTTCCGGGGAGCCCTCCCAGTGGTCTCCGGTTGTACTTCAGTGTCACATGCTCTGGCCGGTCACTACTCTCTAGTCCTCTACCAAAGTGAATTTTTCTGTAAACCATGTAGCCCGTATTTTAAGTCAGATATTTCTCTGCAACTATTCCACCCTACGTTTGGCAAAAACTGGCCCGGAGTCCTAAATTATTTATATAATTAGTCATGCATCCTTTACTTCTTGGGTGATTTTGGCAGATGATGTCATTTTTCTGACTTTCTATTTGTAAAATCAGGCTAATAGTACTTATCATGTAAGTTTTCCGCAACGATGAAATGAGCCTATGTATATAAAGGATCTCGTGGCCAGGCACGTAGTATGTGCTCACTAATAATGATGATGACAATAATAGCAGACACCCACATCGCCCTTGCTATGCATTGCTCGCATGCCCTGTGCCTGTATTGACTTGAATAAACCGTACAATAATCCTATACCTAAGGATTATGGCTATCCCAATTTTACAGGTGAGAAACTGAGAGAAAAAGAGGTCACATAGGGGAGCCTGGGTGGCTCAGTCGGCTGAGCAGCTGCCTTCGGCTTGGGTCATGATCTCAGGGTTCTGGGATCGAGCCTGTGTCTGGCTCCCTGCTCAGTGGGGAGTCTGCTTCTCCCTCTCCCTCTGTCCCTCCCCTCCCTGTTGTACTCTCTCTCTCTCAAATGAATAAATAAAATCTTTAAAAAAAAAAAGGAGGTCACATAGCCTGGATTTAAAACAAGGCAGTCTGGCTCCAGAGTTGCCCTGATAATGTTGGCCTAATAAGAATAAAAGAGTAAGAACATGTTCTAATTTCTTTTTTTTTTTTTTAAGATTTTATTTATTTATGTGACAGAGAGACAGCCAGCGAGAGAGGGAACACAAGCAGGGGGAGTGGGAGAGGAAGAAGCAGGCTCCTAGCGGAGGAGCCCGATGTGGGGCTCGATCTCGGAACGCCGGGATCATGCCCTGAGCTGAAGGCAGACGCTTAACGACTGCGCTACCCAGGCGCCCCTACATGTTCTAATTTCTTGATTATTATAGTCCCGCACTGTGTATCTTTGTTCTTATATCTTTGCCATGTATTAGATTATTTCCTTAAAGCTCTTGTGTATTTTCATTTATAATATGAAATCAAAGTATGGAAGGAGCCTTGTGATATGGAAGGGACCTCAAGAATTTAACACTGTTTCAGGGGCACCTGGGTGGCTCAGTCGTTAAGTGTCTGCCTTCGGCTCAGGGCGTGATCCCGGAGTCCTGGGATTGAGCCCCACATCAGGCTCCTCCACTGGGAGCCTGCTTCTTCCTCTCCGACTCCCCCTGCTTGTGTTCCCTCTCTCGCTGGCTGTCTCTCTGTCAAATAAATAAATAAAATCTTAAAAAAACAAAACAAAACACTGTTTCAGTAATTCCATGAGAGGAGGGACCCCTTCACATCGGTTGCTGAAGACCTCTTATTTCACGTTTAAATAGTCTGGGAGTCCTTTCTGAAACGTCTGGAAGGAGATCAAGATAATTAAAGGGACTGTGCGTCATGATCCAGCTAGGAGATGGTCTGTGTGCGGTGCTGTATAACAAAGCACGGTGCACGTGTACTAGGTTTGTGTCATCGTGTCACTGCAGGCTACCTCCTTGCTGTAAACTGAGCAAATATGGGTCTAGGGGACAAATTTCCTCTCGCTTCCTCTTTTTTAATTTTTATTTTTTTGCGTATGGCTCCGGACCTATTTATGAGCAATTTGATGCAGTGGTTGCCATGGTAAATACTTTTCATAAGAACTAAGTAATTGTTGGAAGCTGTTATCATTTATCATTATTTCAGAGTGATTTGAATGTTCTCCCTTTCTCCCTTCATTTAAACATTTTTATCTGCATCAGACTTTCTTTTTAAATTTTCTCTGGAAAAGATATACCTCATTAAGGACTCAGATACAGTAATTAGAGTGAAAATACATGCTTTTTTTTTCCCCCAAAGAAAATTGTCAATATGCTGTTCTACTTCTTGATCTGCAGGACTTAAAGTACCTGACTCCGACCTCACACTATAGTTGCTTTAAGCCGGGCAACAGAAAACGGTCTTCAACACTTTGGTGGAAAAAAAGGGCAATTGAGCCATTTTACCGCAGAGGGAGTGTTTGTGAATGCTCACATCATAAATGTGCTCAATAGCCTCGTAATGGAATCATACTTCATTCAAACTCTAAAAGACAAAATTTAAATGCAGTTTTATAGCATAGATGAGCTCTGCAGCTGTGCTAACAGCATCCGTTGCCAGGTGTCCCATGGCTTACCCTGTTAATTGATACACGGTACCCGAAGATACCAAGACAATGAACTATCCTTAAAAAGAAAAGGACTTGGAGCACCTGGGTGGCTCAGTCTGTTAAGCGTCTGCTTTGGCTCAGGTCATGATCCTGGGATCCTGGGATCCCGGGATCCCGGGATCCTGGGATCAAGCCCGCATTGGGCTTCCTGCTCAGTGGGGAGCCTGCTTCTCCCCCTCCCCCGCCCCTCCCCCAACTCATGCTCTCTCTCTCTCTCTCTCTCTCACTCTATCTCAAATAAATAAAATCTTTAAAAAAATTTTTTTTTAAAAGAAAAGGACTCTGACATACAAATGACATCAAGAACGTGAGTTGATATAAACAGGATTGAGAAACATGAGGTGGAGGGTTTTGTTGTAACCACGTACTCGTGAAAATAGCCAACCCAACAGAGCCAATAATGTTCAGGTGTATTTTAATCACAGGGTGAGAGACTTGCCTTGTATCCTTCTAGGGCAACCTTTGCTTTTGTCCCTCAAAGTCCAAGACTTCTTATTTTCTAAGATGATATTGTGGAACATCTATTGTGGACTTATTTGGTTTTTCTTTTCTAGGATGCATGGTAATCTTGCCCATTAGTGAGTTATCTGCACATACACTGAGCTCTCTTCTTCCTCCTCCCCCCCTTAGTTTCCCTGTCCATTCCTTTCTTATCTCCCTCCCCCCTCCCCCTCCCTCCTTCCTCCTTCCTTCCTTCCTTCCTTCCCTCCCTCCTTCCCCCTTCCCTCTTCCCTCCTGACCCCCTTCCTCCCTCCCTTCCTTCCTCTCTTATTTCTAGAGCATTCCAAAGAAATCAAAGACATGGTAATGTTATAGGTATGGGTGAGGATGAGTGAGGAAGAGTAAAGAAATGGCAGTGTATTTGAGGTTGAGTCATGTGAAAACCTCTGAATTATTCATTCTGAAATAATTTATTTTTGCTTTCTCTGTTATTAGCAATAAGTGATGTAACTTTCAGTTCTGTGTGACTGTATTGGCATCTACGTGTTTCACGTAGGTAATTTTTATATCCCTAAGTAGCTTCTAAAAAACAGGGTCTGTTTCCAAACAGAAAGCTCCTCAGTCTTTCACTCTGGCAACTCTCCCCCAAGGCCATCCAAAGTCTGTTTTTTATAGTTGCCTCACAACTCATCTTCTCCAGGAATCTTTTACCAACGTCCCCTCTTCTACTATCATCTCTTCTATTTTTATTTTTTAAATTTTAAATCATTAAAAAAATACAGAGAAGTATAAAATACAAAGTTTTCTCACCTCCCAGAATTGAGAGCTATTAGCATGTTGGCATATTTGCATTAGCCTTCTTGTGTATTTCTGTGTATCCAATAAAATAGTCCCCAGTGCATTTGAGGACTTTGATCCCCACTGTCCTCACATGCTCATCCTGCCTCATCGCCTGCCATGATCATACATTTGCTGTGAATCCTTCAACTTCATTTTTCACTTTCTGCCATTTCTTCATTTTGTGTCATGAATGCTTTTCTTCCTTTCTTCCTTCTTCCCTTCCTTCCTTCCTTGGTATGGAATTCTTGGTGGTTCCTCTAGAACTTTTTTTTTTTTTTTAGGGAGAGAGAGCACACATGCATGAGCAAGGGTGGGGGGTTGGGGGAGGGGGAGGAGCAGAGGGAGAGAGAGAATCTTAAGCAGGCTCCATGCCCAGCGCCGAGCCCGACATGGGGCTCCATCTCACAACCCTGAGATCGTGACCTGAGCTGAAATCAAGAGTCAGATGCTCAACTGACTGGGCCACCCAGGCGCCCCTAGGACATTTGTTTTTTTCTGCTGGGTGGGGATGAGCCAGGTGGCAGCTATAACCCCCAGAGGCTGGCCCTCCCTGCAGTTGGTCTGTGAATCCCCTGGAGCTCTCAGGTTTGGTGAGGAGTTTGCTCTTTCCTAAATACAGCTTGTCTTTGCCCTACTACAATTCTGCATCTTGGCCCTTGGTACCAGATTCATGGAGGAGCTCAAATAAATGCATGGTGCTGTATCTAACAACACCCGGGCTCTGTGTACTTGGGCTCTGCGAACGGAACTCCAGCTTGGCTTTCGACTCAATAACTGATCTAGATTTTTCTCTTGCTTGGCTGCTGGAAGCTCAAAATCAAAAATACAGTCCACCTGTATTAACAGGAAGGATCCTCATGGCATGGCTTTTGGGTATTAACCACATCATGACTTCATATTCTTACCTTCATTTCCGTTTGTCTCAATGTTCTTCATTTATACATTTTTATCCTGCGTAGTTTCTGATTCTCTCTGAGATGCCCAACATCTTTTTAAGCCAGGAGAATGAAAATCTAACAAACAATCTGCTATCGTGGGTAGGAGTTTTCATTGTTCCTGATCCAGGAAAACTCAGTGAGCTGACAAGTAACAGAAAAAGAAAATTTATAATTGGAAGGAGTACTTATTTCTCATACTGAGGTATGCATTAAGTGTGGTAGATATCTTCATTTATTATTTTTCTGTGAATATTTTGTGACTCTCCTTTGTCTAATAGTTAAATATATTTTGAATGCATTAAATGAAATGGACGAAATATGATTTGGAGCCATGGCTTGATTTTTTGCTTCAAAAAATGAAAATAAAATGTACATGCTATCAGTTTAAATCTTTTCCTTCTTTGTATGAATGTAGAAATAATCAAGATTCTTTCTCTCTGGCATCTTGGTGGACAGGCACTAACCTTCAGCAGCTGGCATGTGTACCAACCTGTGTACTCTAATCAGGAATGCCGACACGGGCCCCTCCTGTGCTCCCCACCAGCCTCTTCTTTTTTTTTTTTTTTTTTTAGAAAGAGGCTGGTGGGGAGCACAGGAGGGCCCGGTCGGCATTCCTGATTAGAGTACACAGGTTGGTACACATGCCAGCTGCCTGAAGGTTAGTGCCTGTCCACCAAGATGCCAGAGAGAAAGAATCTTGATTATTTCTACATTCATACAAAGAAGGAAAAGATTTAAACGATAGCATGTACATTTTATTTTCATTTTTTGAAGCAAAAAATCAAGCCATGGCTCCAAATCATATTTCGTCCATTTCATTTAATGCATTCAAAATATATTTAACTATTAGACAAAGGAGAGTCACAAATATTCACAGAAAATAATAAATGAAGATATCTACCACATTAATGCATACCTCAGTATGAGAAATAAGACTCCTTCCAATTATAGAATTTTCTTTTTCTGTTACTTGTCAGCTCACTGAGTTTTCCTGGATCAGGAACAATGAAACTCCTACTCATAGCAGATTGTTTGTTAGATTTTCATTCTCCTGGCTTAAAAGATGTTGGGCATCTCAGAGAGAATCAGAAACTACGCAGGATAAAAATGTATAAATGAAGAACATTGAGACAAACGGAAATGAAGGTAAGAATATGGAAGTCATGATGTGTTAATACCCAAAAGCCATGCCATGAGGATCCTTCCTGTTAATACAGGTGGACTGTATTTTTGATTTTGAGCTTCCAGCAGCAAGCAAGAGAAAAATCTAGATCAGTTATTAAGTCGAAAGCCAAGCTGAGTTCCGCTTCGCAGAGCCCAAGTACACAGAGCCGGTGTTGTTAGATACAGCACCATGCATTTATTTGAGCTCCTCCATGAATCTGGTACCAAGGGCCAAGATGCAGAATTGTAGTAGGGCAAAGACAAGCTGTATTTAGGAAAGAGCAAACTCCTCACCAAACCTGAGAGCTCAGGGGATTCACAGCAGACAACTGCAGGAGGGCCGCCTCTGGGGTTATAGCTGCCACCTGGCTCATCCCCACCCAGCAGAAAAAACAAAAATGTCCTAGGGGCCCTGGGTGGCCCAGTCAGTTGAGCATCTGACTCTTGATTTCAGCTCAGGTCACATCTCAGGGTTGTGAGATGGAGCCCCATGTCGGGCTCGGCGCTGGGCATGGAGCCTGCTTAAGATTCTCTCTCTCCCTCTGCTCCTCCCCTCCCCAACCCCCCACCCTTGCTCATGCATGTGCTCTCTCCCTAAAAAAAAAAAAAGTTCTAGAGGACCACCAAGAATTCCATACCAAGGAAGGAAGGAAGGGAAGAAGGAAGAAAGGAAGGAAAAGCATTCATGACACAAAATGAAGAAATGGCAGAAAGTGAAAAATGAAGTTGGAGGATTCACAGCAAATGTATGATCATGGCAGGTCGATGAGGCAGGATGAGCATGTGAGAAGGTGCGGGATCAAAGTCCTCAAATGCACTGGGACTATTTTATTGGATACACAGAAATACACAAGAAGGCTAATGCAAATATGCCAACATGCTAATAGCTCTCAATTCTGGGAGGTGAGAAACTTTGTATTTTATACTTCTCATTATTTTTAATGATTTAAAATTTAAAAAATAAAAATAGAAGAGATGATAGTAGAAGAGGGGACGTTGGTAAAAGATTCCTGAGAAGATGAGTTGTGAGGCAACTATAAAAACAGACTTTGGATGGCCTTGGGGGAGAGTGCCAGAGTGAAAGACTGAGGAGCTTTCTGTTTGGAAACAGACCCTGTTTTTAGAAGCTACTTAGGGATATCAAAATTACCTATAAACAGCGTAGATGCCAATACAGTCACACAGAACTGAAAGTTACATCACTTATTGCTAATAACAGAGAAAGCAAAAATAAATTATTTCAGATGAATAATTCAGAGGTTTCACATGACTCAACCTCAAATACACTTTTTCTTTACTCTTCCTCACTCATCCTCACCCATACCTATAACTTACCATGTCTTTGATTTCTTTGGAATGCTCTAGAAATAAGAGAGAGAAGGAAGGGAGGGAGGGAAGGGGTCAGGAGGAAGAGGGAAGGGGAAGGAGGGAGGGAAGGAAGGAAGGAAGGAAGGAGGAAGGAGGGAGGGGAGGGGAGGGAGATAAGAGAAAGGAATGGACAGGAAACTAAGGGGGAGGAGGAAGAAGAGAGCTCAGTGTATGTGCAGATAACTCACTAATGGGCAAGATTACCATGCATCCTAGAAAAGAAAAACCAAATAAGTCCACAATAGATGTTCCACTATCATCTTAGAAAATAAGAAGTCTTTGGACTTTGAGGGACAAAAGCAAAGGTTGCCCTAGAAGGATACAAGGCAAGTTCTCACCCTGTGATTAAAATACACTGAACATTATTGGCTCTGTTGTTGGCTATTTTCACGAGTGCGTGGTTACAACAAACCCTCCACCTCATGTTTCTCAATCCTGTTTATATCAACTCACGTTCTTGATGTCATTTGTATGTCAGAGTCCTTTTCTTTTAAAAAATTTTTTAAAGATTTTATTTATTTGAGATAGAGTAGAGAGAGAGAGAGAGAGAGAGAGACATAGGTTGGGAGGGCGGGAGGGGGAGAAGCAGGCTCCCACTGGCAGGAAGCCAATGCGGGACGTCCAGGATCCCGATCCCGATCCCAGGATCCCAGGATCATGACCGAGCCAAAGCAGACGCTTAACAGACTGAGCCACCGGTGCTCCAAGTCCTTTTCTTTTTAAGGATAGTTCATTGTCTTGGATCTTCGGGTACCGTATCAATTAACAGGGTAAGCCATAGGACACCTGAACGGATGCTGTTAGCACAGCTGCAGAGCTCATCTATGCTATAAAACTGCATTTAAATTTTGTCTTTTAGAGTTTGAATGAAGTATGATTCCATTACAGGCTATTAGCATTTATGATGTGAGCATTCACAAACACTCCCTCTGCGGTAAAATGGCTCAATTGCCCTTTTTCCACCAAAGTGTTGGAGACCGCTTTCTGTTGCCCGGCTTAAAGCAACTATAGTGTGAGGTCGGAGTCAGGTACTTTAAGTCCTGCAGATCAAGAAGTAGAACAGCATATTGACAATTTTCTTTGGGGAAAAAAGCATGTATTTTCACTCTAATTACTGTATCTGAGTCCTTAATGAGGTATATCTTTTCCAGAGAAAATTTAAAAAGAAAGTCTGATGCAGATAAAATGTTTAAATGAAGGGAGAAAGGGAGAACATTCAAATCACTCTGAAATAATGATAAATGATAACAGCTTCCAACAATTACTTAGTTCTTAGAAAGTATTTTACCATGGCAACCACTGCATCAAATTGCTCATAAATAGGTCCGAGCCATACGCAAAAATAAAAATTAAAAAGAGGAGCGAGAGAAATTTGTCCCCTAGACCCATATTTGCTCAGTTTACAGCAGGAGGTAGCCTGCAGTGACACGATGACACAAACCTAGTACACGTGCATCCGTGCTTTGAATCACAGCACCGCACACAGACCATCTCCTAGCTGGATCATGACGCACAGTCCCTTTAATTATCTTGATCTCCTTCCAGACGTTTCAGAAAGGACTCCCAGACTATTTAAGCGTAGCAATACATGTCTTGG
>NW_024426774.1:30273388-30291612 GCF_017311325.1 Ursus maritimus | reverse complement strand
AGCTGACAAGTAACAGAAAAAGAAAATTTATAATTGGAAGGAGTACTTATTTCTCATACTGAGGTATGCATTAAGTGTGGTAGATATCTTCATTTATTATTTTTCTGTGAATATTTTGTGACTCTCCTTTGTCTAATAGTTAAATATATTTTGAATGCATTAAATGAAATGGACGAAATATGATTTGGAGCCATGGCTTGATTTTTTGCTTCAAAAAATGAAAATAAAATGTACATGCTATCAGTTTAAATCTTTTCCTTCTTTGTATGAATGTAGAAATAATCAAGATTCTTTCTCTCTGGCATCTTGGTGGACAGGCACTAACCTTCAGCAGCTGGCATGTGTACCAACCTGTGTACTCTAATCAGGAATGCCGACACGGGCCCCTCCTGTGCTCCCCACCAGCCTCTTCTTTTTTTTTTTTTTTTTTTAAGATTTTATTTACTTATTTATTTGACAGAGAGAGACAGCCAGCGAGAGAGGGAACACAAGCAGGGGGAGTGGGAGAGGAAGAAGCAGGCTCCTAGCAGAGGAGCCTGACGTGGGACTCGATCCCAGAACGCCGGGATCACGCCCTGAGCCGGAGGCAGACGCTTAACGACTATGCCACCCAGGCGCCCCTCCACCAGTCTCTTCTAAGCTCTAAAGCACCAGTGTTCAAGTTTGGTGCCTTTTGATCTTTATGAATCTTCTTGAAATGTGAGTATTCCTTGGAAAGGTAAATTATCTTTTCTTTTAAAAAAGGATTTTCCTTTTTTTATTTGGTAGAGAGAGAGAAAGAGAGAGCATAAGAAGGCAGAGGGAGAGGGAGAAGCAGACTCCCCACTGAGCAGAGACCCTGACGCGGGGCTCGATCCCAGGACCCTGGGATCATGACCTGAGCCCAAGGCAGATGCCTTCCCAACTGAGCCACCCAGGCGCCCCTGAAGAGGTAAACCATCTTAATGAAGATTTGTTTATAAGATGACATCTGGCCGGGAAACAAGAGTTCAAAGCAATACGAGAAACAGGTAAGTGGGAAGGGGTACTGGGAGGTATGATACCAGGGGCGGAAACTTAGCTTGTAATTTTCTCCAGGATGAGCCCCTAAGGTAACTGAGTACCCCTTTATTTCCCCCCAGAGTTTTAAGGCCTTCCTTCCTTCCTTCCTTCCTTCCTTCCCTTCCCTTCCCTTCCTTCTTTCCTTCTCCAAATATAAAGTTCAAAGGGCTTTGTTCAATAAAAAAAAAAAAGAATTATTGGAAGAATTGACCAAAGAGGGGAAAGTCTTTTATACCACATAGGAAATATCCCCTAAAGGAAATTTTCAGTAAATTTTTCCTTCAATGAGTCTCTATATTAGAATGTTTCCCTTCAGAGATTCTGATTTAAATTGTCCCATAGAAAATCAAATTCTACATCTCTAAACTGTGGTTTCCCAAGACCGTCAAGTTTCCTAAGACCAGATCCTGCACCAGCTATAGGGGCACCTGTTTAAACAATTTCTTCTAGGGGACTGTCAGCACAGCTGGTAGGTTTAGGGCAGAATTTCTGCCAAATTTTGTAAGATAACAATCAAGTACAGCATGACCTTAATAGATTCTTTTCTTATTTTAGCAAAACCACATTCTTCTCTGAGAAAGGTTAAAGTCAGAGCAAGGACATAGCTGCCTCTCAATTGGTCTTTCATGAACTTATCCCTTGATACAAGATGCTGTGAGAACAAAAAGGGAATTGGCTTCATCTAGACAGCTAACAATTTCTTCTCAAGGTACCTAACTCTCAGGGCCAATTTTTCATGGATTTATTTGCTTCCCCCCCCCCCCCCAATGAATAATGCTAAATCTTATCACTTTGAAAAGTTATTGGCTAACCTGATATTTCAAATAAAATATTTTTTTCACCCATGTTGGGTGCAGAGCTTGCTTAAAGGAAAAAAGAAAAAAAAAAAAGGAAAGAAAAAAGTAGGGGCACCTGGCTGGCTCAGTCTGTGCAGCATACTTACAACTTGTTGATCTTGGGGTGGTGAGTTCCAGTCCCATGCTGGGTGTAGAGCTTACTTAAAATTAAAAAAAAAGGAAAAAAATTTTTTTTTAAACTGCAGACTGCACTTCCTTTTCAGGCTTTTAGAAAATCCATATATGCCTGGTTGCACCTGCTTCCTATCCTCCACCATGTGTCAACTTTTCTATTAAATGGTGTCTTTCCTGGAATGTACAATTTCCAGTGTGTTTATTACTTCGGGGTAATTGGTCATAAAATTGGGCCAGATTTTGCCAAGCAAAAGCCTCACAATTTTTTTTTTTTTACAGTGCAGGTAGACCTCACTTGTGAAGAGCCAGGTGGACATTTGGGAGGCGAAAATGTGGTGCTTGAGTGAGAGCTGGCCAGATTGAACTGCATTCAGCTTTGTCTCCAGGAAAGTGGTGAGGATCCCTGGGGTTCTCAGGGGACATTTATCACAGGGGTAGGATGACCTCATTTTCAAAACACAGCCTAGGGGCACCTGGGTGGCTCAGTCTGTTAGGTGGCCCACTCTTGATTTTGGCTCAGGTCATGGTCTTAGGGTCGTGAGATGGGGCCCCGTGTGGGGCTCTGTGCTCATCAGGGAGTCTGCTTGAGATTCTTTCTCTCCCTCTTCCTCTGTCCCCCTCCCTCCCCGCTCTCTTGTTCTTTCTCTCTCTCAAAAATAAATATATAAATCTTGAATAAAACAAAACACAGCCTAGAGTTGTATCAACACTCAGCACTAGGGGTACCTGGGTGGCTCAGTCTGTTAAGCATCTGCGTTCAGCTCAGGTCATGATCCCAGGATCCTGGGATCGAGTCCCACATCAGGCTCCTTGCTCAGCGGGGAGCCTACTTCTCCCTCTGCCTGCATCTCCCCCTGCTTGTGCTCTCTCTCTTTGACAAATAAATAAATAAAATCCTTAAAAAAAAAAAAAAACAACTCGGCACTAAATCAATCTTGAAAATACCACATCAAAACAGAATGAAATTTATGGAGTCCCACTTTCCCAAAACTTTACAAAGTAACGAAAACCTCCATTGTTGCCAATAGTGAAGAGAAGTATGAGAAGTGGGGAACAAAAAAAGTCCCCTGCAGGGAAGCAGGAACCTTAAACTGTTCTACCCCCAGGATGAATAGTTTAATGTGACCCCAGGCCTATCACTTAAACTTTTTGCTTTAGCTGTCTCATCCTGGCAGACTGAAGGCAAAAGACTGGGTCAGATGACATTTAATTAAAAAGCCCTTATTTAAAAACTAATCATGCTCATTGTATCAAAATAAAATAAAGCAAGAAATTGAAAAACGCAGAAAAGGATAAAAAAAAAAAACCTAGAGGTAACACATGTAACTCAATCCCACCTGCCTGCTAGATTAATGTTAACATAATGAACTATTTCCCTTTACCCCACCTTCCCCTGTTTTTTTGCATAACTGAAATCATTGACATATACAGTTTTATATATATGCATTCCTTTTTGAAAAATAGTGGGTTCTGGGGCACTTGGGTGGCTCAGTCAGTTAAGCGTCTACTCTCGGCTTAGGTCATGATCCCAGGGTCCTGGGATCGAGCCCCGCATTGGGCTCTCTGCTCAGCGGGGAGCCTGCTTCTTCCTCTCCCTCTCCCTCTGTGCTCTCTCTCCCTCTCTCGTTCTTTCTCAAATAAATAAATAAAATCTTAAAAAAAAAAAGAAAGAAAAGTAGTGAGTTCAAAATGTGTTGTCCTCCACAAAAGAAGGCTGGGACAAATGGAAAAGCAGACCATGTTCTTGGGCAGGAAGACCTAATGGTATAAAGTTTTAGTGCATTAGGGATTGGTAGAATCCATCAAAACTATAAATGGATATACATTATTTGGACCCAGCACTCCACTTTCAACAATGATTTCTAGAGATAGTATCTAAGAAATAGTATTCATTGCAGCATTTTTTTTGTAATAGCAAAAAATTAGAAGCAACACAAATGCCAATTAATATAGGCATCGTTAAATGATTTATGGTACAGCTACTATGGAATACTATACAGCTATTAAAAAGAATGAGTAAGTGCTTCTTGTATTGATTCAGAAAGATCTTCAAGATAGACTAAATGAAAAAAAGTCAATGCATCTAGTATTTTATTATGTGTGCAAAAAAAGAAGAGGACAAAAGTTGTCCTCTTTGACTAGAAATCCCCTGGAAGGCTAAACAAGACAGTGCTAGTACTGATCAGCTGTGTTGGGGTTACGGATGGGAACCAACTAGATCTGGGTCAGAGTGGGACTGAGACTTTCTACTGTGTATATTTTTATATTTTTATCTTGTTTGATATTTGGACAATGTGAATGTATTATCTACTTACACTAAATTAAAATAGAAGTGCAGAAGTGCTCTCCTTTTGCTTACTGAGATGATGCAGTTGATTTACCATAAGTAGGACTTTCATTTTTAGTTTAACAGTAATACATTTGCACTGAACCAGGATGCCACATTTCTTCAATTCTAGGATGCCTACTCTCCTCGGTACTAACACTTCTCTGAAATGAGTAATCTGCCCTCTCATTGCACATAAACATAGTACCATGCTTTATTGTGTTATTTGCCTATTGTTGGACATTAAGGTTGTTGCTAGTTTTTTTTCTTTCATTTCTTCTCCGTGAATAATTGTCTCACACTGTTGATTGAATTGTGAGGAAGTGTTCTGTTTTGTTTTTGACAATTAGAAATAATGCGCAATGCTTCAGGATAGTGTGGCACTTAGAAATATGGGTTCGAGAATCACACTGCCTGGGTTTGGAGTGGGCTGTAGTACCTGCTGGCTGAGTAATTTGGGCAGTAACTTAGCTCAAGTCTCCTTATTTGTGGGATTGGGACTGTGACATCACCGATTTCATATGGTTTAGCACTATTCTTGGTGCATGGCATGAGCATTTAGTAAATATTATCCTCTTTGTACCAAAAAATATGTGTTGATGTATAAGAGTAATTTCTTTACAACAGATTCCTGGAAATGGTATTATTTCACCAAAGGGTATCAACACTATAGGACTCATGATAGGTATTGATAAATTGCTTTTCACAGGTTTGTATTAATTTATCTGCCTATCAGCAGTACAGTGCTGAAAATGAATATGTTTTAATCTTTTTTTAAAATTTGAGACATGATCGTATTTTAATATTAAGTTTTAATTTCTTTTTACTACTAGGCTGATGAAACTTTTTTTTTACTCTGAATGTTTATCTGCTGTTTATAGTTCCTCTTGTTTGAATTTGTCTATTCTTTTTTTTTTTTAAAGATTTTATTTATTTATTTGACAGAGATAGAGACAGCCAGCGAGAGAGGGAACACAAGCAGGGGGAGTGGGAGAGGAAGAAGCAGGCTCATAGCGGAGGAGCCCGATGCGGGGCTCGATCCCATAATGCCGGGATCACACCCTGAGCCGAAGGCAGACGCTTAACTGCTGTGCCACCCAGGCGCCCCTGAATTTGTCTATTCTTAACTTCTGTTTCATTTTCTAACACGGTCTTAATATTTATCTGATCGATTTATGTAAGCTCTATACAATATCAATACTTTAATTCTGTATTAATTATGCATTTTCAACTTGTTTTATTAAATTTGTGACTTTTAAAATTAACTCAAGTCAACTTTTAAATTAAAAATATGAAGGTATTAAAACAAAAGAGCCTATATAATATATTTGTACAGTTTAAAGATTAATAACAAATTGAACATGTCTGTACTCCCCACTCAGTTTAAGGAGAGCATTACTAATACTTCGATGGCTGCACGCAACTCTCCAATCCCATTCTCCCCAAGCCCTGCAGGGTGCGAACATTTGCATTTCATTTCTTGCTTTTAAAAATAATTTTTCCAGGGACTTATGTATCCCTAAATAATATATTGCTTGATTTTGCCTGTTTTCAACTTTTGCATACAAGCAATCACACTGTGTGCACGCTTCTGTAACCTGTCCCAGTGCCGAGCCTATTATCTGTCACATACAAACCTATTTCTGGGTTATCTAGTCCGTTCTGTTGGTCTACTTGTCTCCGAGTTAATAGCACAGTTTTTAACATTGTGCTAAAAGGTCTTGATATTCAGTTTCACTCCACATCTGTTTTTCAGGAGGCTCTTGGCCACACTTGGCACCCTGCTCTTCCATCTAAATGCCAAAAGAAAGTTGTAACGTTCAATGGAAAAAACCTGAGGGGGTTATGATTCAAAATTGTACTGCATCTGTAAGTCACCTTGAGAGAACTGACGTCTTTATGATGTCTTATTTATGAAAAAGATGTCTTTCCATTTGTATTTGTGGTAGGCAGATTTTGCTGTTTGTTGTTTCGGGTGACTTTCACTTACGGTGGTGAGGGCATGTTCCTTGGAACTTTGTGGGAATTCTCTGAAGCCTGGGTTTAAAGTGTGTCCCAGCAAAGAGAATTTTTTTTTCTTTTTCTTTTCTTTTTTTCTTTTTGGTACCTACTAAATGCTTGGGGGCACTGGCAGTTTAGGACCTCTTGAGCTAAGTTTTCAGATTAGGGGGTTGCTGGCCATATAGGCAGCATGAAGGCCCAGGATTTATGTGATAGTACGTGGTTTGTGGTTGGGAGATCCGAGCGCCAAAACAGATGAGGATTTCCCCGTTGCACTTCACTAGGTGAGTTTTTTCCTATATCATCCATTTAGCAGGTTATCTTAGAGCATTCTAGCATCGAGGGTTTCCGTTCTGATCTCCCATCTTGTGAAAGACTCCAGCTTTTCTCCTGTAGCCCTCATACTCAAGAGGTTTATTAAAGCTCAAGTATTAGGTCACGGGGGATCAGCAGATGGCCAAGGGCAAACGCTCACCACTTCACTTCTCTGGTTGTCTCTGGCCCCCACAGGTCTCCTTTACATTCCAGCCAGCTCAACCATGCATTTAAAAAACTTTTTTAAATGTGTGTTTTAAAAAAAGAAATACTTTATCCAGCATTTTTAGGTGTTCTTTACTGGGAGAGTTACTCTGAATAGTTAGGGCATTATATGGCTAAAAATGGTAGTCCTTAATCACCTTTTGAATTTTTTTTCTAAAATCTCAATGTTTTATGATGCTTTGACTTTTTTGGGGGGGGGTTTCTTTTTTGTAATTTTATGGTTTTATTAACACAAATATGATGTGCACATAAGCCATCTGTCTATTCGTTTTCTTTCCTGCGCAGCCTGGCACTGGGATTGGTGACTCTGCCGGTCAGCTGGGCTGCTCTTTCCACAATGGCTTTACGGTTCCGGGAGGAGACACTGCGAGCTATATCTCATTATTTTTTTTTTAAAAGATTTTATTTATTTGACAGAGAGAGACACAGAGAGAGAGGGAACACAAGCAGGGGGAGTGGGGGAGGGAGAAGCAGGCTTCCCGCTGAGCAGGGAGCCCGATGCGGGGCTCGATCCCAGGACCCTGGGATCATGACCTGAGCTGAAGGCAGACGCTTAATGACTGAGCCACCCAGGCGCCCCTGGCTTTTTAAATGATGAAATATTTTAGATACTCAAAAGCATATGGAATGTTGTAATGAATCTTCATCCAGTTTAATAAACCAAGCTTTAGAAAACATGGTTTGCTATGATTTTAGCAATGTGGAAATCCCGTAGGCATTCACTTTCCTTCTTTCAGAATAACATGGTAGTTAAGAAGTCTGGCTCTGAGTCAGAAAGACCTGGGTTCTAATCTGACCTCAAGCGCTGGAGAATACACACTTGGGGAAGTCTTCCCAGACCACAAGCCTCCTTCTCTGAGAACCAACCCCCAGGAGTGCACCCTACAATCATGTTTATATTGTGTGACGGCCTGACTGGACGTATTTAATTGGATCAGAGGAGGAAACAAGATTGATCAAATTCCCTCTCCTAATATTTAGAGTTGTTGCCACGTGGGTTTAGAACAAGTGAACTTGCAAGCTGTGGCTGGGGGGGCAACTATATTCGGCTACGCACATATGCAGCAGCAGAGCCTATGCCTGGAGTGCAGAAAAGAATGATACAGAAGGAGGAACATAGGCAGAGAATGAGGCAAGAGCCCTTGAGGAAGGAAGATCGCAAGGAAGAGAGAGAGAAATGAACTCCTAGCCACAATCATACCGTCACGTGAATTCTGGGCACTCTCATTGCTCCTAACAGATTTCCAATTCCTGATTCCAGTCCCTCTTGATGCCTGATGCTCTTGACCCTTGGGTTCCTGGTAATACCCATCTGTTCTTCAGTCTCCTTTTTGTGCGGAAGGATGGATCTGAACGTAGCTCAAGTGGATTTCTATGGCTTATATTGTAAGAAAACCTGATTCTAACGATTATTTACTCCTGCGTAACTTTAGGCAGGTTCTTTAACCTCTTAGCCTCACTTTTCTCCTTGGTAAAATGGGATAGTAAGCGTCTTTATTTGCCAGGATGGCTGTAAGGATTATGTGAGTTAATAAATGTAGAGTGTTTAACAGTGCTTGGCGTGTGGTATGTTCTCCATACATTAGATGCTATTTTGATTACTGAATTTTTTCCAGCCAGGCTGCAACTATACTGAGTACAGGACACTTTGTGAAGCCGCAAGGGATTATACAACACCACTGTAACATGACTTGCCACCAAGATCAGATACGCTCCCGGGCTTGTCACCTGCTAACACAGAGACCTCTGCCTCCTAAGCGCTTCCCTGAAAGCCTCAGGTCACGGAGAGACCGGGAGTGCGGGCTGAGAACAGCGGGGGAGGATGTCGATGGGAGGAGGTGGTACAGGTGTCTCTCCAGAGAGGCCCCCAGGCTGTAGCAGACAAGAGGCTGCCGCTGGCCCCTTGCCTTTTTGGGGGGCTGGGGACCTGTGAAGGTTGTGAGGCAGGTTGTTAATAGGAGTGACTTGATGGCTGCCAAGGTTCAGACACGTTTCCTAGTTTTAGTAGAGCCCAATTCCCATTTGAGGACCCTTGGTTTAGACTACTAATTGTTAAATACAGGTAATCAGGATAATGATCATTTGTAAATTAGCAGATGGTGTTGCTGCTGACACCGTTTCCCTAAGGAAACTTTCTGTCTAGTTAACTGGCAGTTAGTGTGTCCATGTGGGACTGTTAACGATCAGCATCAAAAAAATGTAAAATAGGTCTAGAAAAAAAGAGTTCTACACGCACGTCATTTTCCTCCCCCACCCCCCAGCTTTATGGAGATGTAATTGAAATACAACACCGTATAAGTTTAAAGTGTGCTGTGATGATTTGATACACGTATATATTGTAAAATCATTACCACAATAAAGTCAGTCAACAGCTCCGTTATCACCTCACAAAGTTACCTTTTGTGTGTGTGTGGTGAGAACACTTAAGATCTCCTCTTTTAGCAGGGCGCCTGCGTGGCTTAAGGGTCTGCCTTTGGCTTGGCTCAGGTCATGATCCCAGGGTCCTGGGATCAAGCCCTGCATCAGGCTCCCTGCTCAGCGGGAAGCCTGCTTCTTCCTCTCCCACTCCCCCTGCTTGTGTTCCCTCTCTCACTGTGTCTCTCTCTGTCAAATAAAATCTTAAAAAAAAAACAAAACAAAACAAGATCTCCTCTTTTAGCAACTTTCAAGTATATAATAAAGTATCGTTACTATAGTCATCATGCTGTACATTAGGTCCTCAGGGTTTATTCGTCTTATTACTGGTAGTGTGTACTCTCTGATTAACATCTCCCTATTTCCCCCACCTCCCCCTGGCAATCACCACTCTTTCTAGGAATTAGGTTTCTTTAGAGTCCATGTATCAGAGAAATCATTCAGTATCTGTCTTTTGCTGTATGACTTACTTCACTTAGCATAATGCCCTCAAGGTCCATCCATGTTATGGCAAATGGCAGGATTTCCTTTCTCATGGCTGAATAATAGTGTGTGTGTGTGTTTTCTTTATCCATTCATCTGTGCACAGATACTTAGGTTATTTCCATGTCTTGGATATCGTGACTAATGCTTCAGTGAACACGGAAGTACAGATGACTCTTAAGATGGTGATTTCATTTCGTTCAGATATATACCCAGAAGTGGGTTGCTGGATCATATGGTTAGTTCTAATTTTTGGAAGAGCCTCCAACTGTTTTTCCATATTGGCTCTACCAATTTGTATTCCTACCAACAGTGCATAAGGGTTTTCTCCTTTTCTCCAAACTCTCCCTAGCACTTAACTCTTGTCTTTTGAAAATAGCCTTTCTAACAGATGTGGAGTAGTATCTCATTGTGGTTTTGATTTGATTTCCTTGACTAGTGATGTTGAGCAACTTTTCATGTACCTGTTGGTCATTTGTATGTGTTCTTTGGAAAATGTCTTTTCAGGTCCTGTACCCATTTCGAAATTGATTATTATTAGTTTTGCTATTGAGTTGTAGGAGTTCTTTATATATTTTGGATTTTAACCCCATATTAGATGGTTTGCAAATGTTTACTCCCATTCCATAGAATGCTTTTTCATTTTGTTGATTGTTTCTTTTGCTGTGCAGAAGCTTTTTAGTTTGATGTAGTCCCATTTGTTTTTACTTTTGTTGCTTGTGCTCTTGATACCATAGCCAAAAGACCATTGCCAAGACCAATGTCAAGGAACTTTCCCCTTATGTTTTATTCTAAGAGTTTTATAGTTTCAGGCCTTACATTTAAGTCTTCAATCCATTTCAAGTTAATTTTTGTGAGTGGTGTAAGGGATCTAATTTCATTCTTTTTCATGATTGGTTATCCAGTTTTCCCAACACCATTTATTGAAGAGACTGTCCTTTCCCCAGTGAGTGTTCTTGGCTCCCTTGTCAAATATTAGTTGGCCATAGATACATGGTTTTTTTCTGGACTCCTGATTCTGTTCTATTGGTTTATGTGTCTATTTTATGCCTGTACTATATTGTTTTACTAGAACTTTGTAATATAATTTGAAATAAGGCAGCATGATGCCTAAAGCTTTGTTCTTCTTTCCCAGGATTGCTTTGGCTATTTGACGTCTTTTGTGGTTCCATACAAATATTAGGATTTAAAAAAAAAATTCTGTGACAAATGCCAAATGCCATTGGAATTTTGATAGGGAGTGCACTGAATCTATATGTGGTTTTGGGTAGTATAAACATTTTGATATTAATTCTTCCAATCTATTAACCCAGGACATCTTTCCACTTATTTGTGTCTTCTCAATTTCTTTCATCAAAGTCTTATAGTTTCTAGTATACAGATCTTTCACCACCTTGGTTACATTTATTTCTCAGTATTTTATTGTGGGTTTTTTTTAATAATAATTTTTTATTATGTTCTGTTAGTCACCATACAGTACATCCTTAGTTTTTGATGTGATTACACCCAGTGCTCCATGCAATACGTGCCCTCCTTAATACCCATCACCAGCCTATCCCAATCCCCCATCCCCCTCCCCTCTGAAGCCCTCAGTTCGTTTCCCAGAGTCCATAGTCTCTCGTGGTTCATTCCCCCATCTGTTTACCCCCCCCTTCATTCTTCTTTTCCTTCTCCTACCAATCTTCCTGCTATTTCTTATGTTCCATAAATGTGTGAAACCATGTGAGAATTGTCTTTCTCTGCTTGACTTATTTCACTTAGCATAATCTCCTCCAGTCACGTCCATGTTGCTGCAAATGTTGGGTAATCATTCTTTCTGATGGCTGAGTAATATTCCATTGTATATATGGACCACATCTTCTTAATCCATTCATCTGTTGAAGGGCATCTCGACTCCTTCCACAATTTAACTATTGTGGACAATGCTGCTATGAACATTGGGGTGCATATGGACCTTCTCTTTACTATGTCTGTATCTTTGGGGTAAATACCCAGTAATGCAATTGCTGGATCATAGGGTAGCTCTATTTTTAACTTTTTAAGAGACCTCCACACTGTTTTTCAAAGTGGCTGTACCAACTTGCATTCCCAACAACAGTGTAAGAGGGATCCCCTTTCTCCACTTCCTCTTCAACATTTGTTGTTTCTTGCCTTGTCAATTTTTGCCATTCTAACTGGCGTAAGGTGGTATTTCAGTGTGGTTTTGATTTGAATTTCCCTGATGGCTAATGATTTTGAACATTTTTTCATGTGTCTGTTAGCCATCTGCATGTCTTCATTGGAAAAGTGTCTGTTCATATCTTCTGCCCATTTTTTGATTTGATTATTTGTTTCTCATGTATTGAGTTTGAAAAGTTCTTTGTAGATCTTAGATACCAGTCTTCTATCTGTAGTGTCATTTGCAAATATCTTCTCCCATTCCGTGGGCTGCCTCTTAGTGTTTTTTTGGCTGTTTCCTTGGCTGTGCAGAAGATTTTATCTTGATGAAGTCCCACAAGTTCATTTTTTCTTTTGTTTCTCTTGCCTTTGGAGATGTGTCATGAAAAAAGTTGCTGTGGCCGATGTCAAAGAGGTTACAGCGTATGTTCTCCTCTATGATTTTGATGGATTCCTGTCTCACATCGAGGTCTTTCATCCATTTGGAGTTTATCTTTGTGTATGGTGTGAGAGAGTGGTCAAGTTTCATTCTTTTGCATATAGCTGTCCAATTTTCCCAGCACCATTTTTTCCACTGGATGTTTTTTCCTGCTTTGTCAAAGATTAGTTGCCCATAGAGCTGAGGGTCCATTTCTGGGGTCTCTATTCTGTTCCATTGGTCTATGTGTCTGTTTTTGTGCCAGTACCATGCTGTCTTTGTGATCACGGCTTTGTAGTATAGCTTGAAATCAGGCAACGTGATGCCCCCAGCTTTGTTTCTCCTTTTCAACAATTCCTTGGCAATTCGGGGCCTTTTCTG
The DNA here is from genome assembly GCF_017311325.1 of Ursus maritimus. NCBI lineage: Eukaryota > Metazoa > Chordata > Mammalia > Carnivora > Ursidae > Ursus > Ursus maritimus. Next base: position 30,278,879 of record NW_024426774.1, on the reverse strand, counting down.
GTTCCACACAAATTTAAGGGCTGTTTGTTCCAGCTCTTTGAAAAATGTCATTCATATTTTGATCAGGATGGCATTGAAAGTATAGATTGCTCTGGGTAGCATAGACATTTTAACTATGTTTCTTCTTCCAATCCATGAGCATGGAATGTTTTTCCATCTTTTTGTGTCTTCTTCAATGTCTTTCAAGAGTGATCTGTAGTTTCTAGAATATAGACCCTTTACCTCTCTCGTTAATTCCGAGATATCGTATGATTTTTGGTGCTATTGTAAATGGAATGGATTCCCTAATTTCTCTTTCTTCAGTCTCATTGTTCGTGTATAGAAATGCAACTGATTTCTGAGCATTCATTTTGTATCCCACCACATTACTGAATTGCTCTATAAGTTCTAGTAGTTTGGGGGTGGAGTATTTTGGGTTTTCCATATAGAGTATCATGTCATCTGCGAAGAGAGACAGTTTGACTTCTTTGCGGATTTGAATACCTTTTATCCCTTTTTGTTGTCTGATTGCTGTTGCAAGGACTTCTAGTACTATGTTGAATAATAGTGGCGAGAGTGGGCATCCTTGTCGTGTTCCTGATCTTAAGGGAAAGGCTTCCAGCTTTTACCCATTGAGAATGATATTTGCTGTAGGCTTTCCATAGCTGGTTTTTATGAAATTGAGGAATGTACCCTCTATCCCTACACTCTGAAGGGTTTTAATCAGGAAAAGATGCTGTATTTTTGTCAAATGCTTTTCTGCATCAGTTGAGAGGATCATATGGTTCTTGACTTATTTCTAAGTATTTTATTGTTTTTGATGCTATTGTAAATGGGACTGTTTTCTGTATTTGTTTTTCAAATATTTCATTGTTGGTGCATAGAAACACAACTGATTTTTGTATGATTGTTTCTGAGCACATCACTTTTTAAAGGTTTAACACTTATCACTTTAAAACTATATTTCATGTTATGATATATAAAACATCCTCAGATGGTTTAAAACTACATTGCTATGACCATGGAAAGCTGGCAGTATTCTCTGTGACCCTATAGAGTGCTCAGATCCTCAGGAGATTAATTCAGAGATGAACTAGGCTAACTTGGGAATCAGTCTCTGGAGCTAGGTTGTAGATGACAACAATTTTTAGCCTTTTTTCTTAAAGCATAAAAAATTCATAAAAAATCATTATGTAATGATGATATAAATCAAAACTATTGATGGAAAAATCACCCATAATTCCATCACCATAACAAATTAACCATTTTTATTTTTCCATGTTTAGTCTATACATCTTTTAATGCTGACTGACATCTCTCTTTAAATTATAAATTATTAATCCAAATGCAAGCTGCATGAGCTATGAAAGATGCTTACAAAGCATTTGAGGGATAGGACCACACGAGAGGTTTGACTCGTCTATTTTTAAAAATGCTTCTGATGGGTGCCTGGGTGGTATGGTTGGTTAAGCATCTGACTCTTGGTTTTGGCTCAGGTCATGATCTCAGGGCCGTGAGATGGAGCCCAGCATTGGGCACTGTGCTCAGTGAGGAGTCTGCTTGGGATTCTCTCTCCCTCTCCCTCTGCCCGTCCCACTTGTGCTGTCTCTCTCAAATAAATAATAAAATGAATCTTAAAAAAAACCCCAAACTTCTGCCACGTATAAGGTAACAATAGTAAAAAAATCATAATTTGTATACACATCTCCTGTTCTAGATCATAATCTCAGAGAACAGATGAGGATCATGGTTTGTTCACTGTTGCATTCCCTGAAATACATAGCGTGTGTTTTGTACATAAAGGACAATAGTAAACATTTGTTGAAGAGTGAATGGGGCCTATCAAGATGGATGTGCAGCTACTGGAGACTGACACCAGGAGGCGGAAGCAAAGTTTTCTATTCTGTCAGCTTCTCTCTTCCTTGGCCAATGACAATCTTGTGTGAGAAGAGGACCCAAGGGGTGGGTGTGGGACACCACCACGAATCTACTCAGTGTAACTCTCTGAGTCCCTGTCCACTCGTGGCGACCCCAGGTTCTCATCTTCACTTAGTTAGAGACCAGAGAAAAACACTATAGATCTTTGAGAAGCTCTCCTCTTCCGTAGCAGCCAGAGATTCAAGAGGATTCATTAGGGCATCACCAGAGGAACACGCCATCCCCGAAGAGGCACCCTAGGGAGTGCCCTGTGTCGTTAGGGGCCTGAGGACTTGTTGTGAGCTGGAAATAGACAGTTGTTCAACACGTAGCAGCACACCACTGAACACATGCCTGTGCCGGGACAAAGAGCCACGTACGTGGAGATTTTTTGACTCAAAAGAAATGGGCAAAACCAACAACTCCATCAGTGATGGCAGCACAATATGCAACGGCTAGAGAAGAAGGAACATGTGCACTCGGGATCCATCATGCAGGGAGAAGACCAAACCAGTCCTTCCACAGCAGAGGCCAGCAAGGATCTCGGATACCGCCTGCATCTGAGGTCCCTCTCCCCTTCTACCCTGCCATCCCCCATCATTGAGCCTCCAGCCTCAGAATGTCACTAAGCATCTGACCTCATGACTGAGTTATCCAAGGGACTGCTCAAAAGCTGAGACTAAGAGCCTTTTGATTGGCTAGTTAAACAAATTTCATATTGTAACTAAAGAAAGTTAAGTTTGACAAAGTCTCCTTGGGCGATAGGAAATGAATTTCTGCAGGAGCTGAGATTCTTGTATTTACTGAAAGAGGAGAAGGATTTAAAAAAAAATGGTGAGAAATACTGTTCTAGACTAGAAGAGAGATACTTCTACTTCCTGTAGATCTTGTGATTACATTATCTTTGATCTTGATCTGGTATATATTAGACTGGTGATGTATATATATATCAAACGGGACCCAGTATTCTCAGTTCCCCAAATCATCAAGTTTGAAAATAATGTCTTAATAATAGTGCTGTGGTCAAGAGTGTCTGCTGCATCCATTACTTGGTGCATTTTTAAAATCGTGATTTTACATTTACACAGGCCATTTGGACCTGGCTATGTCAAAATGGCTGTTTACAAATGTCCAGCTTCAGACCTGTGTCCTATTTGGTCTTCTAACCACAGTCTGTCGTAACCTCTCCACTTCCTTCTCCTTGAAACTTCAGCCTGAAGACCACAGGAGCCTTTGCTGGTGGGAGTGGTGATTAAGGATCTATTCATAAACAACCAGCAATCGTGGCAGAAATAAAGGCTGTGCACACTCTCTTCATCACAATTTTTGACATAATTCTTAGAAGTCTAGTCATTCAGATAGTTGTATAGGACTGATAATACCTTTTGCTGGCTGGACAATGTATAGCATAGAATGGGAACTAGGGGACAATTCTATCTTTTGCAAAATTCTACCTTTTGCAAAAAGGTCCCATTTCATGCTTGAAATGTTGTGGTTTTCTTCTGCAAGAGGCAAGAGATAGAGTAGGGGAGCAAGGAGAAAAGAGGAAGAGATTCATTCATTCAATTAACAAATATTTTTTTGAGCCCTACTATATTCTAGGTACTATTCCAGGCACTCTTGATAGAAACAAAGCAAAGATCCCTGAACTTGGAGCTTGAGTTCTAGTAGGATGTTGCTGAATATCTTCAACTTCCTGTTATGTGAGAATAACACTGGTATTTAATCAATTGTTTTCTGGTTTTCTGTTACTTGCAACCGAATGTGATCCTAGCAATATGGGACTTGGTAGGCATAGTAGTGCTAACTCTGCTGATCAGACATCCTCAGAAGTAGTGATTGTAACTAGACTTCACTCCTCCCAGGGTCAAGGACTCTCTGGCTTCCATTTTTCTGTTTGCTTTGGGATACCTCTTTCATTTTGCAGCTTTTTCTCAAATGTGTGGCTTCCTTGGCTGGCCACTAATTTTTAAGACTGACTCTGTGGGGGCTTTGGGTGCACTGACAAGGTTTATTGCTTGAAGGGCCTTGCTGTAGGATCACTGGGTCCTGAACCAGCCTTATTATTTGGGGGCTGTCTAATGTCAGTATCTGTAGGTCTTCCATCTGGGACTATCTAGTTTCTTCAGAGGAGAAGCTCTGATTGATTGGGTGTGAGCAGGGGAGAGGGACATGCCTGAGGCTCCCCACAGGTCAGTATTAGCTTCTTACATGATACTCCATTTTTTTTTTTTTTAAGATTTTATTTATTTATTTGATAGAGAGAGACAGCCAACGAGAGAGGGAACACAAGCAGGGGGAGTGGGAGAGGAAGAATGCAGGAATCGATCCCAGGACCCTGGGATCACGCCCTGAGCCAAAGGCAGACGCTTAACGACTGCGCCACCCAGGCACCCCGATACTCCATTTTTCAACCTGTCGACATGTCCTTACCCTGCATGTGGCTTAGTCTTCAAGTCCCAGAACCTTTTGGGTTAATTTCTCCAGAATATGAACCTCCATTCTCCTTTGGAGTGGTATTTTTCTTGCTCCTTAGAATTGAGAAGGGGACTGGGGACTAGAGGCCCAACCATTTTCCACATCGAGTTCACCAGTCACATTACTTTTGGAGTCACACCTTCACTTCTACCTTTTGTGGTCCGAGCACTGAGACTCAGTTTCTAGCTCATTATTCATTGGAAATCCCCCTCTGAGATGCTTGGATTTCAACTTCCTCTGTTCTATTAGGTTAGTTATGACTTCTCCATTTACTTTTCATCTTCCATAAGTTTGTTGAATAGTCTTTGTTTCTGTTTCCTCTCCAATTTTTTGTTGGGGGCTAATACCTTTTTACTGTATCTTTTACTGTTATTTTACTAGTTTTGGGGAGGAGGCACAGGTGTGTGGTCATGCTACCATGCTTTCCTTCATCTCGGAATTATGAAAGCGAACATCCTCATAACTGGCTGTAGCAATGAAAACCCCTGAGAAGGGTTTAACGGTTCAGCATGTTGTGGCAGGAGCTAGAATCACTTTTTAGTGAAAGAAACCCTCCCTAAATGGGCCTATGGAAAAGAATTTATTTGCTCACAAAAGCTGGGAAGTTCAGGTGGTCGAATGGACAATTTTGGTCTAAAAAAAGTACTTCAGAGAGGGAATGTATTATGTAGGAGGAAGAAAAGCTGTCCATATTAGTTAATAAAGATAAAATAAGTTAAATTAGTAAATTCAGGGCAAAATGTGTCAGCCAAAAGTTTTGGAAGGAGACAAAACAAGGAGAGAGATGGGCAGGGACCACAGAAAGTCTGTTTTTGTGAATACAAAGGCAAGAGGAGCCAGAACACAGTGGGGATTGAAACTGGGATGGTTCAAGCTTCATTAAAGTTATGATGCACTCTTTCCCCATGGGTGGTGGTTTTTTTGTTTTTTAGATTTTATTTTTAAGTAATCTCTACCCCCAACATGGGGCTCCAACTCACAACCCCGAGATCAAGAGTCATATGCTCTACCCACTGAGCCAGCCAGGTGCCCATCCCCACAGGTGTTCTGATGATGCAACGCCTCCTTTATGATAATGGCAAAGACCACATGCAAAAAAGTAAACCAACTAAACCTT